>NW_001509768.1:2826574-2929192 GCF_000149645.3 Aspergillus fischeri NRRL 181
GATTGCCTGGCTGTACGAGAGGTGTTTTCCCATAGATATCAGCTCTAGTCACTACTTTAGCAGTAGCTACTAAGCCCATAGCAAAGCCAGTCTCATCAAAGTTATAGATATCTTCAGGTACAATCCCATACTGCATTATAATGATTTGCACGCGGTCAAACCACTCCCTAATAATCTTAGGGTCTTCACATTGAGCACGCCGATAGTCATATCGTCGAGAAAAGCAAGTCTTTAATTCATCATGTCGTTGAATAAAGTTGTATACCCATTTCTCTCCAACTGATTGAATAGGTGTAGTATGACGCGCAGCAAGAAGGATATTGGCCATTTCTCGTACATGAGATGGCCGGGGAGCTGCTCCACGTTGAATAAGCGATAGAATCCATCGTATAAGCGATTCCTCTTCATTTTGAGTCATCTTATGGGAGTTGGCGCGTGTTTCGAGACGTGTAGGGATACCACTAAGCCGTCGACGGAGGGTTCTCTCGGGGATATTATAAACACGACCTGCTTCACGAATACTGCGGATTTCATGCTTTTGAATAGCAGAAATTGCTAATAGGATCCTGCCTTCCTGCTCAGCTAGTTTTCTAGCATTTTGACGCGCTTTTGGAGGCATGGCTGGTGGTAGAATTAAGTGAGGTTTTCGACCGGGGCCAAAACGCGTGAGGTGCGGCGCTCGCTTGCGTGCGGCGCTCGCTTACCGAATACGTTATATCCTCGGCTTTGAATGCGGAGTCAAAGGTGGGATGTATAAGTGTCTCTGATCCGATGTAGAATTGACGGCACGCAGATAATTGTATTTTTTTTCTTTGCACATATGCCTAATCTTCGTCAGTGCGTTTACCAGCAGAGATTTCACATACATAGCAAGCAAAATGACGGATCCCTTGAAGACCTTCGATACCGCATCTCCCTCGAAATCCTCCAATCCACCTTCCGTTTCCCAGAAGAAATACCCAATTGCTGGAATTCTCACCACGGTCTTCGGCCTCGATGAAATCCCATCTCAGGCTTCCGAGATTGCTTGTCTTTGGCTCCTGCACCCAAGGTTGGCGACGCAGGAGCGAATGACGGGTTTCGCAACGTCTGTCATTGCGGACTGGAATAACAGGATCAAAGACGGTCGTGCCGGTCCGATCAAGGGTCTGATTGCTGTCTCATTCGATCAAAGGAACCATGGCACACGATTGGTGGATCCTCTCGCCAATGAGGCATGGAGAGATGGGAACCCTCGACATGCGCAGGATATGTTTTCTATTTTCCGTGAGTACCAGATCTGCAAATTCTAGAAGTTCCTACCTCCGGACTATTTACAGTACTAGTGGATTATCCTGAGATCTAATGCGTCTCGTACAATAGAGGGAACCGCGCGCGACGTGTCATTACTGATGGACTATCTTCCGGCCTATGTGTTTCCCCAAGGCGAACGCAGGATCTCCAAACATATGGTGTTGGGGGTATCCCTGGGGGGCCATGCAGCGTGGAGCTGTCTCCTCCATGAACCCCGCGTGAGCGCCGGCGTGGTCATCATCGGCTGTCCGGACTATGTAAATCTTATGGTAGATCGTGCGCGATTGTCGAAGCTGCCATCCTGGACAAACAGCGACCCCCCAGGGTCTCGGATTCTAGGCTCTGAAGCATTTCCCTCCTCTCTCCTGGAGACTATCTCTAAACTTGACCCAGCGAGCATTTTTCTGAGTTATGTCAATCCTAATGCGGACGCTGGGGCCCTTCGAAACAATCCTCTGCCTGAGCCGACTGAAAATGAACAACAAGCCCTGCGGCCGGTGCTTAGGCGCTGTCTGGCTGGCAAGAAGATTCTCAACCTATCCGGGGGCGCGGATAAACTGGTTCCCTACCACCGTGGGGAAGTTTTCCTGACCTGGTTGAAGAAAGCTATTGCTCCAGATGGTTGGTTTGCAGATGGTGCTGTTACATTTGAAGACATCATTGATGAGAAAGCTGGCCACGAGGTCACTCCGAAAATGGTGGACGAAGCAGTTCGGTTCATAACTGAGACGCTTGCCTCCAGTGATGACGCCAAAAAGAGTTCGTATGTCCGCGAATCCAAAATATAAACCATTAGAGCAATCAAATATGATTATTCCTACATTCCCCAAATCGAGTCAAAAATTATACTGTAAGGGAAGAAGAAGCGAGCCAGAAGATGGTAATCTACGAGGTGCGCTATGGAACCCTGCTTTCGAGGCAAACCTTGTCGAGGAACTGATTGATCGATCAGAATATAAATCCGACATGCCTTGTCAAAACGTTGACCATAGTGCTTTTGACAGAGCCCGCAACAGACGGAGTGGAGCAAGCAAAAAGGTTGAACAGTGTGAAAATCCTTCCAGATGGTATTTTGTTTGATAGGGTGAGATCGTAAGGGCGTCTAAAGGCCAGGCTATGCTGCTCATCGCAAACAAAACCCATTATTTTGTAAATACACGAACCAAATGTGCCCGATTCGTGGCTCCCATTCTTCGAGTTCTTATTCTCTGTTACCTCAGAGAACAGAATTTGAACCCTCTATCACAAGCCCGACCGCAGTACGGCACCTAGCCCAATTTCTGCACCCTGCTCGTTTCGCAATCATGACTCCGCATTTAAGCAACCAACTCAACAACACCGCCGGCCTCCTTGATCTTCTGCTCAGCGTCCCGGCTGAAGTATCTGGCGCGGACAACGATGGGGATCTCGGGGATACGGCCCTTGCCCAGAACCTTGGAGTAGCCAAGGGAGAGGAGGTCGATGACGGGGGCGGTGTCGGTCTTCTGGCCGCTCAGGTAGGCGTCGCGAGTCTCGGTAGGGACGAGGGACCACAGCTGTGAAAAAGACGCCCAATCAGTCACTTTCGTCCATAACCACCACAAATCCTCCTCCACAATCCTATCATATTTCCGCTACTCTTCCACGTTCCCCAATGCAACTTTCTTCCTGCTCTCGCGGCGATTCCCCTCGGGTCGGACTAGGTGTGACTCCAAACGCAGTCATTCAACGTACCTTGTCGAGGTTGATGGTGGGCTTCCAGAACTGCTGGTTGGTCTTGTGGAAGTATCTCATACCAACCTTACCGAAGTAACCAGGGTGGAACTTGTCAAGGTTGGTACGGTGGTGGTGCTGACCACCGGCCATACCACGACCACCTGGATGCTTACGGTGCTTGCCAACGCGACCGTAACCGGCCGACACATGACCGCGACTGTAGTAGAAGAAGAATCCAAGTTAGTCTCTCGATATACATAATATTCCGAATGATTGCTTCATGATCGCGAATGGATGCGTCGACTCGTCGCAAATACAACGACAGCAAAGGGACGTTCGACAATTCGAGGTGTATGACGGGGTGAAATTCTCGACTCACGCTTTTCTTGTCTTCGAAAAACGGGTAGGCATCTTGTCGACGGTGCTGTGCTCGACAAGACCGGTCTGAGGTTTGGCGATGGGGGGATGCGGTCGTATATGCTGCTGGTTCAGATGTTTAATTCAAGGCTCGGAGCCGACTAGAGTGTGCGCTAGGCTGTTCGCTTGCCCTAAGTAGGGTCCAGCCCTTGCAACTCTTGGCAGTCAACTTCCCCGTCCAGATCACGTGGGCGGAGATACAAGATACAACATACAAGAACAACCACTTTCTTTTGCGACGGATACAGATACCACTACGGTTTTATGCTTGATGAAGCTTTTTGACAAGATACCTAGGCAGATGATGCCAGGCCGGTCAGTCTGTAGTTTTAATTGCAAAAGAAAATATCAGTTACCCAGAGCTCCGACCAGAGAAAAAGTTGGACAGATCCGCTGCGAGTGCTGAAGCTGGCCGTCGTACAGAGCGGCGCAGCATGCTCTGCTTAATCCAGGCTGGTAATTTCCCCTGTATATTCGCTTTTTCATATCGCCTGTCGATCATCACAATAGCAGCATAATCATTGCGGTGCCTGATAGCTCGCCCAATACATTGATTGACCGCTCGCATACACGCGTTCTCGTAGAAATCCTTCCCTGCTGCTTTTGCAATTGACAGCCTGTCTTTCTCAGACCCAGAGCTCGAGTTATAAGTTTTCTGCTCGACATATTGGATCTTGGCTTGCCAAACTGCACTGCGTATGTTTGGAAAAGGCAAACCGATGATCAACACGCCTCTTCCCAGTTTATCGGAGAAGTTTATGCCCTCGGACAGTTTCCCTCCCACGACGGAAAGAAGCAGAGCTCCTTGGCCAGAGTCAATAGTTCTTGTATATTCTTGTAGCAAATCTTCCGTCTTCGCGCCCATGTCCCGACCTTCGTATAGAATAGACTTTTTTCGTTCAATAAGACTGAGAATAGTCTGGCCCTTCTCGCCCACAAGAGGCTTCCTCCATATGGCCAATATTCGGCTGAGATAATCGTAGCTGGGAAAGAAGGCGACGACGCCATCTGGGATAGCCTGGCACAACATAGCCACAGTCCGTCCGAGATCAAGAATCTAAGAAAAGGAGAACAGCAAACCGTTAGAAAGTTCTAAAGTTCATGTAGCCACGGCTGCAAAAGTCGTCTCTTACCATCTTTTCAGAATCGCGAGAGTCGTAAGTAAAATCAAATTCGGAACCTAGAACGCCGTTGACAAGCGTGTGTGCAATGAGGTTCTCTGGGGGAATAACGTGGCCATAACTGAAAGTATCTAGCCGGCTTGGGGCAATGTAGGAAAATAGGTGATTTCGATAATCACTCATCTATGGTATCGGTCAGCCTCTTTAAGCAGATGAGAACATCACAGGAAGGTTCTTGTTATACATACAGGAGACATGGTTCCGCCAGCCAAGATCACTGCCCGGGCATCTTCGACAATCTCCCGGAAATGGTTCGTCGGATCCAATAGC
The DNA here is from genome assembly GCF_000149645.3 of Aspergillus fischeri NRRL 181. NCBI lineage: Eukaryota > Fungi > Ascomycota > Eurotiomycetes > Eurotiales > Aspergillaceae > Aspergillus > Aspergillus fischeri. Next base: position 2,831,431 of record NW_001509768.1, read on the forward strand.
ATATACTTCAACTGGATATCGTCGTGGAACTTTAGATAGAAAAATCGGCCCTCGGCGGAGGGATTCATCAATGGTAAAAGAAAGCTCTGAACAAGGAAAAGGACAGGTGACGAAGGTTTGTCGTCCGATTGTTGATTCTTGTCTTTCGAAAATTCAACGTAGCCGTCGACCTTTCTGGCCAGTTTGCTTTCCTGTAGATACCGAGATAGCTTGTACGGGTTGATTTGATCGACGCCTTTACCAGCCATTAAATCTGATGGATCCACGGCGCCTTCTGCAGGCAGATTTTCTCCTATGGTTGAGCGAAGATGGTCTGCAATCGAACTGATGAGTCTGATGATTTGAGCGATGTAGCTTCGGTTCTTCCCTTTCAAGCGCGCCTTGTGCTTGCGTGCATATGTTGTTAGTTGGGAAAGTGCAGTCTGTAACTGCGATAACGTAATTGTTACTGAATGTATATTGCATATTGCATCCATGAGATTGTGGGCCTCATCAATGATGACGACGTGATTCTTGATCGAGAGATCGAGGGCATCTCGAGCTGAACGCTGGAGTAGTAAGGGATAAGGAAGGGTCACAATCTTCTGCGCATTCAGCAGGACATTCTATGATGATTAGAAGGCAGATCCAAAACATACCTCGCTGTGTTTGAGTACTGAGCGGGATGCGTAGTAAGGACAGATTCCCATCCGCTTACCAAGCTTTCCCATGTCTTCGATGTCCTTAATGGTCGCCAAAGTGTGATCCCGAAACTGTAGAACCTGCCCTTCATCCTCCTTTGACGGCAAGTAAGGACATCTTTTCTCGGCAGCTACGCCAGGCTGCTGCAGTTCCAAGCAGCGCTCATTGATTGCAGTGGCGTTTCCTAGGGACATCACCTTGGGATTTATGCATAAATTCTTTCGTGAACCAAGAGTAAGATGTTTCACGCGTTCTTCGGCGTCATCAGTGTTTGCATCGCTTGTGCTGAGCTCCGCTGGCATGCTGGAAGGCATTTTGACGCGCCGCAGCTCGCTTGAAAATTGGGACAGCTGGGAGTGAGTTCTCGAACAATAGAAGATTTTAACATCGTCGTCTTCATGTCCGGTTTCATCCTCAGCGGAAGCCGAGAACTGCTCCTTGAAGCGCTCCAGTAGTTCAAGTGTACTAGTTGAGAGTCCACTGATATCACCCAGTTTCTTGGAATAAGTTATCCTTTCTTCAGCGTCACTATCATAATCGTCCAGAATAAATTGGTCATCTTGCTCTTGACCTGGGTCACCAGACGATGTATCCAATCTCTAAAGCGTGGTCAGTGCAGAGCAGATTGTAATCCAGGTACCGGTAGACATACCTGCCTCTTCCGAGCTTCTCCTGGGTGATCAGTAGCATGGGCATGCCTCTGCTTCTCCTCTTCCACTTTGATCTTTTCTAAGCGAGCCTCCAGTGCTCTTCTTTTCTCTGTTACTGCCCGAGCTGACTCGCGCTTGGCAAACTCCAACATCCACTCGGGCTCGCCGTCATCATCGCCTGCAGAACCTCATCAGCGGCAAATCCCTGGTGCTCACGCCTTCCGATACTGACAAGAAGCTTTATTGACGGTGTCTTGAAGTGCCTTGCGCTTGTGTTCTCTCAGCCAGGTCATAGAACCGCATATCAAGCTCAGAGATTTTCCCTATGGCAAAGTTGCGTTAGTGGCAAGGCGTTCCACAGAATAGGAAGTAAGATCTCAGTCTCCCTCTTGGTCTGATAGTGATCTTTACTTACCGTGCCTGTACCATGTGATTAGTTGGGGTGATCAAGCGACAGGTGAAGCTCAACTTACCGGTCGGAGACTCGAACACTGCGACTTTTCCTTCTTCCAGGCAAGTGTAGAGAGCGCGCATGAACTGGAGTTGTATGTCATATGGGGAGTAAGGATGGTTGAAGTTTTGTGGTTGAGACCCCATGATGCTCAAGGTACCTCCAGTTACTCGCTTCACCAGGTTGACTTTAGTATACTAATTTATGAGGGCATTGACGCCGTCAGGCTCTGCACCACATGTTTCGATAGACTTCGGCGGATATTTGACGGGGACGCGGCGCTGCCGCGAACAAGAAGCAATAGATAACCACCTAACGTAAGGTAGGTTGTTGGTAACTACAACGTTCCTTGGATACAAAACAATAAGGTCCATGGCTGGCGTAGTAGAACCTCGACAGACTGAGAAGGATTTGGAATAAATCCATTGACCAATCAGATTCAATGTATATCTATCTGTCTTCTTACCTTATAATTTGAACAAGCAACTTTCTGTGAGCAGTGTGATGACCAACAATGGATAGTTTATAGGAATAAAGATGTAATAATAGCGGTAATTAACTCTTGAAATTGCTGTAGGAAATCTGACATTATAAATGAACGAGCGTCTATTACTAGCTGAAAAGATGAACCGAACTGAAGCAGTTCAAAATAAATTCTGTCCTTCTGCTGCTACTGCAGCCAAATAGATAAGAGGACAACTTTAATTGCCGATAGACTGTAGCTCCGGTATATGGAAGCCCAATCAAAGTAGATCAAAGACATTTACTTTGAACCGTTTGAATATGATCATTAGAAGTATGTAGCCTGCTATCATTTGCTGCAATCCAGGATTCCAGGGAGTAAAATGAGAATCCATAACTTGTAAGTTACCTGAGTCAGGTTATACCTATGCAGTACATAGGCATCACCTTATCCAGGTTCAAAGCCACTGCTTCTAAAATAACAGTGGATACTCTCAGTCTTTAATCTTGTCTAATAAATAACACGTACTCCCCTATCTAGTTTAATAGTAACAACGATGACTCTTGGCACTTTGCGTTATACAATGCCCCCAAGACCTCATTCATTCAGTCTGATTCGAAATCTGCCCTTAAGGTGATTGATTGTATCTGAATACCTTACCTCAATTGAGTTAGACATGCCTTCAAAGAAAGAATGTTGGAAGATACTCAAATTGAAGATGAGAAATCTCCTTCTCTTTGACAACCACCATAGTACTTCTTCTGCATCAGACATATGGATGATGATGGAGTTGTTTGGTACTCCGTACTGTCATGGCTGTCATCAAAGGATCCTGTAAGGCACATCTCTCTCTTTATCACCTTTTAATATCTTTCTTTGACTGCAGCCCCTACCTTACTCTTAGCAACTGTCCGCCTTGGTAGTTGTATATAGAAGCAACTATCTACTCCGGAGTATTTGTAGCAGCCTAGTCGCAGTACCTACGTTAGCATCTAATAGTGGCTTGGTACGGTATTGTTTACTTTCATAGGCAGCTACCTTACCTAGTCAAATTCCGCATCCACTCCCGCGGACCCCGCTTCTCATTACTGGCCTTGGGGTCTATCTACAGTTTACTCCAGTTTCATCCCAGGGATACTTCTTCTTTTGCGCTCAATATCATCCTTACTATGGTCATATCGTTTCTCTGTTTCTAGTTATTCTCCACCACTCATTATTAGAAGGCCTATCGTGGTCTTATGGTATGAGCTTTCGTTTCGCGGCTTTTCGGATGATGCGCTTGATCTCTACACTTTACCCTGCGCGTTCCGTGTAGTCAGACTGATCTCCCTTGGATCTTATTTCCTCTTGTGTTCTATTTTTAATCCATGAGCCTTTGATTGGAAGGGAAGAAAAAAAATTAAGGAGCGCCTAAAGAATCGCGTTTCCGTGTCACATCTGATCCGAACTGTTTTCGGAAACGTCTGGAAAAGATTGAAGAAAAGGAAAACAAAGGAGAAGGGGCTATTATCTGGACGATGAATAGACATCCGCAAGGCCGTGGTCAGCCACGTCTCGGCGCTACATGGTATCCAGGGGGCCAGGATGACTTTTACATGCCAGAAGTCATATCCCCCTCTCCTCAAAGGTGCGATTGCAAATTGCATATTTCAGGGGACTTCCCCCACCATTGGTAGCGTCTAACACACTGCTGGTACGCGTTGCTGACCCGATGCACTCGATTTCAACAGGGTCATGCCGGAAGTTCCAGAAAACATGCAGGACAATATAGCCCACCTCGAGCACGAAGCGCGGATCCCCCACCACGGCCAATATGCTCCAGTCCAGCATGATCGCTCACGTTTCCCTGAGCGGTCTTCATCCGTCGCGGTCGCGCAGGGACAACCGCCACCTGGCGCAGGTTACGATGTCGCCCACCATGAGCACTCCGCGGTCTACGACATGGGATCTTCTACCGTTTCTCCTTTCCCTGTCCTGAGAAATCCCCCGCCAAATGTACCCCCAACCGACGAGCAAAGAGAAGCCAGTTTGGAGAGAGCTCGAATCGCTGTTCTGTCGTCCAACGACCCGGAGATGCAGTTGGCCTGGGCTCAGGACGCTCTCGCCTACGTTGAGGTCGCGGTGCAAAACGAGGCTCGTCTCTCCTTGATTCAGCCTCCCAGGCCGCAGACTCCTCCTGTGGAGCGTCAGTTGAAGCTCGATGCGATGAACATTGTGAACTTCTTGGCGGATCAATACCACCCCAAGGCCGATTTCATCAGAGGCATGTGGCTAGAGTTCGGGAAATTCGGACATCGCGTGGACAAGAAGGCAGCTTTTCGCGCCTATACGAGAGCTGCGGACAGAGGATATGCTCGGGCGGAGTATCGTATCGGAATGCAGTTTGAAAGTTCTGGAGAACCGGAGAAGGCTATCAAACACTACGAAAAGGGAGTCGCCCTTGCTGACTCCGCTTCTTACTATGTATGTTCAGGGCAAACTTTTCCGTCTTAAATGAGCTCCTTGCTAATGCCACGGCCGGCAGCGTTTAGGCATGATGATCCTCCTCGGCCAGCATGGTCAGCGGCAGGATTACCAGATGGGGCTGGATTACATCAGCCTTGCTGCGCAGTCTTGCGACGAGAATGCGCCCCAGGGTGCCTATGTACGTGAAGTTCTTCTCATTCTCGTTCTCAACGCTTTTGGGTCTGACATGACGTTCGACAGGTTTATGGTATGCTCTTGGCACGGGAACTCCCGCAGGTCAATGTACCGGAAAGCTACCTTCCCCTGGATCTTAACGCTGCTCGTGTCAACATCGAAAAGGCAGCCTATCACGGATTTGCCAAAGCTCAGGTTAAGATGGGCGCCGCCTATGAACTGGGTCAACTCGGCTGCGACTTCAACCCTGCACTATCCTTACATTACAACGCGCTGGCTGCGCGTCAAGGGGAGCCGGAAGCGGAGATGGCGATTAGCAAATGGTTTCTCTGCGGTCATGAGGGCGTTTTCGAGAAGAACGACGAGTTGGCCTTCAAATTTGCTCATCGTGCTGCGCTCAGTGGATTCCCGACAGCTGAATTTGCGCTAGGATATTTCTACGAGGTTGGTATTTACGTCGATGTTGACCTCAAGGAAGCCAGAAGCTGGTACGCCAAGGCAGCAGCGAATGGGAATAAAGACGCTACAAGCCGGATCGACAGCATCTCGCGGTCAAAGACACTTTCGAGGAAAGATCACGAGAATGTCGCGATTGCCCGCATCAAGTCGCGCTACGGGTCGCACCAGCGTGAGAGTTCTCTAGAATCAACGCAAGAGAACCTCGAAATGCCCGATCCGTCCAGGATGAGTCTCTCAGACACTGGACACTCCGCCGCGCCTTACCCCGACAGACCAGGGTCCCGTTCCCGGCCCGTTTATCCACAGGGATACTCAATGGCAGACCCGCGCCCCAGCTCGGCTTTTGGGATCAACCCCAATATCCGTGCGAATGCGCCCAACTACAACCGGGCCGCGTCTTACGGCCCAGGTCCTCAGAATTACCGTAACCCGGGGCCGGGGGCGCTGCCATCGGTTGGACCGATGAGTCCGACAGGTGTGCATAGCCCATCGGGAACACCGAAACTCGATATCGGTTACTCAGCGCCACTTGATCAGCCTCCCAATGCTGATGCTCGGAGACGCCCTCAGCGGCTCGATAGTGCACCCCCGGACCGGAAGCCTGCGCGAACTGCTGTCTCCCCTCACTCCCAGGCTAGCTCGATGGGATCGCCACGGCCGCAAGCCTCACCTTCTGCTGCGTCGTTCCCTCAGTCGTCAAGAACGTCGACTCCCAAACCCTCTGGAACCCCCGCGAGCGCAGCCAGCCAAAAGCCCACAACACAACCCTCCAAACCCTCCGCAGGGGGTCTCCCCGGCAAGGGTCCAAAGACATTCGAAGAAATGGGAGTCCCTACTGCCCAAAAGGACAGTGATTGCGTAAGTTTTTGATTCTCTTCCGGATCGTTTGCACCAGATCTGCAAAGCTAACCTCTGCCTTAGATCATCATGTGATACCCTTGCCGAATGATTCCGCTCATCGATTCTCTACCTTATGTCTTCATGGGAGAATACCATTTGACACAGCCATTGTCCCAACCGGAGCGAGTAAAGGCGGCGTAGGAGAGGTCCTGATGTAGTGGATGGCCTTCACCGATTGTTTTTCTCAACCTCTCTTTGGACTTCGGGCCGGTCCTTTTCTTGATGTCTTTGAAAAAAGCATTTTCCCCATTTGGGGGGTTTTTCGGAATGATTTTACCCTATCTTCCCATGTTTTGTATGTGTTGCAGCCATCCATTCCATCCCAACAAACTGGAAGATTTTGTCATGGTTCAGCGTACCTTGTCTCCTTGTTTTTCTGGGATTTACTCTTTTCCCGGTTGCTGCTGCTTTATTTCCCAAGGCCAATATTTGTTCTGTAACTCTGGAACAAGACTTGTATGTATATCTAAGAGTTGATGGATAGCATTTTCCACGTGACGATGGTGTCCCTTGTGTGATTGCTGGTTTATACCCTGTACAGTGATGAATTTCAGTCAGAACAACAACGTCCCGGTTCCCCTCACTCTTCTCTTCCATAGTCTGGACTCTGTCCGGTAGTAGATTGACCACTCCACCTCTGTCGCCATGGCACAGAAGAAGGCAAAAGCGGCCGCCATGTCGGTTGGAGGTAAGCCGGCAAGATTTGCTTCAGGACCTCCGTATGCTACCCGCTTACTTTGCACACCTAGCTGCTAACGACGAAGCCTCATTGATCCTGGATTACCTTCGTGAGTGTCATGTTGATTCGCAAGAGTCTTCTCTCAACAGCACCGTCGACTCTGCCTGCTGACTGGTCTTCTAGGGAAGCAAAAGTAGGTCTAAATATTCTATGTTGGAATTTGCTATCTCGAGATGCTAACGTTCACAACCAGTCGTCCTTATTCGGTTCGTCCTCTTGATGATGAGCGCCTGGTGGTAATGACCCTAATGTTCTAGCATCTCAGGCCATCGACGTTTCTACGAATTTACATAACAAGGTCTCAAAAAGTCAGTACGGGCGTTTCACTTCAGGCGAGTCGTCTGGAAGATTCTGACTGATGTCGGTCCTATAGCGCACGCAGCGAAGGTCTTGCGAGAACTACACCGGAAGAAGGAGATTGAAGCCCGGGTCTCAGGTGCTCAGCGCCATCCTTTGCAAGCAAAGTGCCTTGGGGACTAACTAAGCCCTACCTGGGTTTTAGGAAAACACACGGTTTACCATGCCGTTCAAGACGCGTCCGACGAACTCTCGATGGAAACCATGGCGATGATGGATGAGAAGAACAAGCAGCTGGAAGAACAGTTAACAACACTCAAAACTAAGGAAAAGAAAGCGCGGACAGAGTTAGCGACGCTCTCCACGAAGCCATTGCTCTGTGAGCTACGACACGATGTCGGCCAACTTGAGCAAGAAACGCAGGCAGTTTCATCTCGTCTCAAGAAGATTCAAAAAAGTGATTCAATCCAGATGTCTCCGGAGGAGAGAGCAAAGTTGGGGAAGGAATGGAGACGCTGGAATAGGATCGTTAGTGTCCGTAAGAGGATCTGTCGGGATCTATGGAGTAGATGCTTGGAGGTTGTACCGGACAATGTGAGTCGAGAAGAGCTCTGGGTAAGCACAACAACTCTTGATGAGGCATTACGGCGTCGATCTGCAGCAGTTTCGGCTGACTTTGTCCATCAGGAATCTCTGGGCCTTGAAGGATCCTTTCTTCGTTGAAATGCTACGTTTTATCTGATGAATAGGTGAGGTACCGTGAGCCATGCGGATGCATAGCCTCATCGCGCAATTACCGCTCCAATTGTCCTTTGAAGTATTGTCTCCTGCGCACTGGGTCTTACAGTCCGTTCGGAGGCTCGTTATGCATAGTACCTATGTTGGAATCCTGCGGCGTACGGCAGGACCGTTACGATAAGTGGATTGACGTGCGGACGGAGGACAGGTCCTGTTTTTATTGAGAGTCGAGTATGAGCAACGAAAATCGAGGCTTATGAAAACTATCAGATGATATGGGAGTTGGGATGTATCGAGTCACTGGAGGGGGAAAGGGCGAGATTATATTCAAACCTATACTTATGTAATGGTGCACGAGACTTGGTCAGGAGAAAGACCCTCGAAGGTAATATGACGCCTTTGAGGATGATCATTCGTTGATGGTACAAACTAGATATTAGTACATAGGGTCATAGCTATCATCACTCGATATCATGTGCAGCGCGAATCCCTCCCTTCCCCTTTATATGGTAGACAGTCATGAGGCGGGTTAACCAACCGTTATGAGGAATGAAGAGGATCAGCTATCTGATTAGCATCATCAAATACCATGAATATCATACACATATCAATGCTGGAATATCCTCCAATCGACCTATCTCATTGACAACAACAATATAATAATGTAATAATATAATGACCTTGAATACAACTCAGTACCGACAGAGTATGTAAGTACTATTTACGATTCCCCACCTGTGGAAACCTCCCCGTGCCCAGTATCTATACGATAACCACCACTACCTTAGATACTCGATAGATACCAGGTACTAAACTACTACCGACTAAATCAACCCCTCCGGATTTTCCAACGGTCTTGACTTCCCTTCTGTTCTGCCTCATCGCAGCCAAAGGGAGTGTCCTCACCACTCACTCACTCACACTCTCTTTCTTATTCCAATAAAAGTTTACAGATTGATTATCATATTCTAGAGTCTTTCTTTCCAGTGTTCTCGTCCTCGAACATCGCCATCTCTCCTCTGTGAGATGAAAAATCGTACTCCTCTTCCTGTCCCCTCCGAAGCCCCCTCTGTGCAGAACGGCCATTCCCGCAATCCCTCCTCCGGCTTCGACATGGCTGCCCGCAGTCCTCCCAACCAGAGCAGTAAGTACAGACCAGGACTCTTCTTTTTTACCCCTCGATCACATTCTGCTCCCTTTCTCCGATCGCACTTCGGTTACTTGCAGGATTGTCGCTTTCCATGACCGTTTTTGCTCCGCTCCTCAACTTCTCTTTGGGTGAAAGAAAGAGATGAACTAATTTCGGTCGCTATCTTCTCTAGATACCAAGCATGTCCCCTGCAAATTCTTTCGCCAGGGAGCTTGCCAGGCCGGTCCTGCTTGTCCTTTCCTACACTCCACAGACGCCGCGATTGACTATGCGCCTTGCAAATATTTCACCAAGGTACGACCTGTAACCGGTTCCATCTTGTTCCTACTCTCCCTCTCATAGCGGAGGATATAAGCAATTTCCTTCCCTCCTCATCCTCGATCTCGAGAGCATGGAGTTGACTGGTTTATCTCCGCATAATTAGGGCAATTGCAAGTTCGGAGCCAAGTGCGCGCTGGCGCATATCCTTCCTGATGGTCGGCGGGTGAATCGTCCAAGTCCCGGTATGGGAATGGGTGGAGGCCATCTCAATCTTGGAGGACGCGTCAACCCTCAAGCATATGTCAATCAAGATTCGGCCTTGACGAACTCGGTCCTCTCCCAACAGCGCTTGGGTAATCATGATCCTCGTTACGCTTCGCAACTGCCGCCTCAAGAGGAGTTCAGTACTCTACAACAGCAGCAGCAGCCACCCCCACCGCCGTTCGACGCCATCCCTACCATCGATGCAGGTTTAGCCTCGGATGCGGGTTCGAAGTATGGGTCGCCAGCGGACGACACGCGTTTCCCTATGTCTCCGAGTCACCGTCACCTAACCGCTCTTGACGCACAGCTCCCCGCGTCGTTTGACAGTCAAGGCATTTCGCACGTCGCTCGTTATGGCCCCGTGGCCGCGTCCGTGCCATCGAAGTTCGGGTTGGATCTGGCCTCTCCTCCAGCGCAGAGAATGGGTGGTCCGTCAGATGTACTTCGTAATCTCCGTGACACAGCGTATGGGTCTGACTTCAGGAAACCCTCGTCGTTCATGGGGTCGTCCCCTCCGGGCATTCCCGAAGATGGGGTAGGACCGAGATTTTTACACTCTGCTAGGCCAGTGAAGTCGCGCATGCTTTCGGCCAGTGTTCCCCGACCCACAGCATTGGATGACTGGGACGAAAGCAACTTCCCCATGGAGGAGGATTATCTGCCGATCAATTTGCACGATGATGTCCTCACCCCTCAGGAGAAACTCCGACGCCTATCGCGCACCGATCATGATCTCAGTTCCAGCCACCGCGATTTGAGTGGACTCGGTATGACCAGCACCAGCTTCTCCAAGGTCGGCTCTCCGCTAGCATCCAGTCCGTCACGGTTTGGTGCCTTATTTGCCAAGCAACGCCAGCAGAAGAAGGATGAAGACTCCCATGGTACATCCTTTTCACACATCGGCTCGCCTCTTCGTGAGTCCTCCCTCAATCTAGGTACCAGTCCCAGTTTGGGCCCCATCGGAAGCCGACAGATCTCCGGCGATGTCTCTCCATATGTGGCCAGTCCTGGCAGGCAGTCGTCGACGTCCATGATCTCTCAGCAGCTGAGTAGCATGTCTCTTCACCCTGCTCCGACCCGTCACTCCCCCGCAGTAGGCTCCAACGGCCGCCTGGACCGTACAATCTCGTCGCCTGTCAGCACGAGCAAGATCGACGAGGAGCAAAGTGATTTAGTCTTCTCCATGGAAGAAGAAGACAGCACCAAACGGAACAGTACTTCTTGGGCCACCGATAAGGCGGAATCCAACGATGGGGTATCGACCCCCACAAGCAACTCAGGTTTCCAGCCATGATGTTGTTGAAGATGATTATCTGGAACCAAATCTGCACATGCATCCATGACAACATTAAAGCGCGGAGTTTACGAGCAAAAAGGAACAATTGGGAAATTAAAAAGCAAAAAAGTTTTGCACCACCAGTTCAAATTGTGTTCATACCTGGACATTCAAAGGAAAACAACGGTCTTCTGGATGCCCCTGGATTTTACCCCTACTTGCGTTGCCTTTTCATCGTTTCGTCATCGTGTTTCGCATTTTGATGGGAATTTTGCATAGAACGGTCGAGCGAACTATCTGGAACTGACTCTTCCTGTTTTACAACCTCAGTCGCTTGGTCTAGGACCAAATCAGGCATCTTAATTCAGGGTATCTTGTAACTCGGTTGGAGGAAGTGCTGAGACTGTTGTCATTCTTAGAATTCTTCCTTTCTTTTCTCCTTTCTCATGTCGTTTCATTTGGGTTAGCGTCCTATCTTTATCGGCCATTCCGAAGGTCTTCGGACGAAGGAAAGGGAAACTCGACTCAGGTTCAGCCCCATCGGGTCGACGGTTGATTGGCCCCCATCATCCAGCAGGTTATCTTATGTATATTCTTGGTCTGCATCGTTCAGTCTTGACTCAACCACAACATCCTCCTTGTTCTGCTTCCAATCTTTTCTCCTTGGGTGAATCTCACGAGGCAATGAGCGTCTCCTAGCGCCCCTTTCTTACTGCCTCCTTTGTCTATCCGATAATTCCGATATTGGGATTAAGCTGCCCATGGTCATACTCGATATCTTGTCTGTTCCAGTCAGCGCATGGTGCGCCTGTGTACGGAGAAATCGGGTGATTTGTGTTTCGGGCAGCATCTCCCAGCTTTCACGCTAGAACCATTGCTTGGGTGTGCGGGCTAAAGTGATTGGTGTACATATCTGACCCGAGCAGAGGACGCTCGGGCGTCCATGAAGCGCATGCCTAGTCCTAACGTCTGGTCCCATAGGCCGGTGGAGGGATTTCTTGGACTTTCAGCTTTTATTGCAGTATCTTAAATGCTACTAGTATACACAAACGGTGTTGTCATTCTCGCTCTGCCCATACCAGACTCCTGAACATTACGCGCCCTCCCTTTTCCTCAGTAATGATAATAATACCTTTCAAAGTAACAACGTGATAACGCCGAAGCTCAAACAAAACACGGTCGCCTTGTTATTCTCATGTATAGGTCCTGAGAGGCACCAATGACACGCGACGGAGAACGTGAACTCACTCCTCGGCACTAGATCCTGGGGTCAATATCGTCCATATACATAGCACTACCTTTAAGGCTAACAGTGGTCGCTTTGTTGGAATAAGCCTGGATTTGCGCCGTCTTCTCTTGAGAGATGTGATCAGCCGTGATCCTGCGTGCGCGAGCGTCGGCATCCGCTTGCTTGGCTGTCTCTGCTCGGTTCGAGTATAGATGTTCGTAGATCTTTTCCGTGCCAACCATGACATGGCTTGTCATGATCTCAACAGCTTTGGCGGTCAACGCCTCCACACGGGCAGCGAGGTTTGTCTCTTCATCAGCACGTAGGCGTTTGACTCGCTCTTCTCGCTCGACTCTGTCGAGCTCTTCTTTCCGTTTCCGCTGCTCGACAAGTTTCCGACGTTCCTCCTTAGCAGCCAGATATTTTAGGGAATGACCTAGTTTTTGTTGAAGGGATGGAACCAGATCGAGTGGCGGAGCAGAGAAGAAAAGCACATGGCCCGAGTCGTCACAATGAAACTGTTCACGAATATCCTCCGGGATTGCTGCATTTGCCGCTTCGCTGAGGCGGAAGACTTCAATTGGACGAGGCGCGTTAGGGTTGTACACCGATGCTGGCGGTACGTGCATACGACCTGCCTGATATGGCGTATATGGGGTTGGCTGAGCCGCCGTATACGGGTGCGGTACCGGCGAAGGTTGGTAAGCAGGGGAGTGAGGAGTTTGCGGTACAAACGCGCTAGGGCGCCTCTGCAGAGCCGGTTGATAAACCTGGACTGGCGGTACTTGAGGCTGTTGGTAGGCAACTGGGGGCACAGGAACAGGAGAGCCCTGGGTAGGAGGAATCGGGGCAGCTGGAGAGCGCGCAGGGACGGGGACGGCCCCAACTGCGGGAGCCGTGCCGGGACTACCGACGCTTGGTCGCGTAGATGGTTGGGTAATTGATGGCAGACGAGGAGGAACAGTTGATAGTACTGGCTGGGGTAATGACGGGGGCGGAGAAGGAGTCGGCTCAGGTGGCGGAGATTCCTGTCGAAAAAAATTTTAGTCAGTATCCCACGATTCAAAGGGGTTTACGGACAAAACTCCGGGACCGACTAGGAGTTAAGATACTCACATTCTCGTCGCGTGGACGTCGATGTACCGCTCCAACAATGGGCGGCGCATTATCGGCCCCCCAGGTTGGTTTTGGCAGATCGTCAGTTTCCTTTGCATCACTCTTCAGCAAGTGCTTGATCGGACTCGGTATCTTCTTGATCCTTCTAGGGACATCAAAGAGGTCCATCTCGTAATCTTTTTCTCGCACTTCATCAGGAAGGCAACTCGCCCATGTTTTAATCTTGTTGAGCTTGTGCTTCTCCTCGTTATAGCGTGCCTCACAGACGTATACTTCCTTGTCAGGAGGAAGGCCTCTAGGGCGTCCGCGGTTATACCGAGTAAAGAACATGACGAAGCAGCGGTCGACAACCTCTTCGATCCGATGATCACGGTACTGGCCAGTCTTGACCACCTCGTTGGGATAGAAATGTTTCTCAAAGTGATGGACTGTCTGCTCAGGACGGTAGTACCAGCAAGCATTAACCCACTTTTCACCTTCAGAATCCTGCCATGTGCGGTAGATCTGTGCGACGATGGGCTTGGTCACATCGTTCGGATTCTGTATATGAACCCAGTCGCCCACTTTCCAGAGCTCACCTTTGTACAAAATGCCATCCGGCAATGGGAGACGACCATCCTCCATCAGATATTCGCTGTCAGGTTTCCTCTTCTCAATCTCAGCAAGCCTCCTCGCCTCCACCTGCAAATCAACAGCGTCCTTGTATATCTGACTGTCCGGCTGGTTGTAGGCTTTGGCATTGTTGAACATCAGATCCATATCGCGCATAAAATGGTCAACTGAATTGTACTTCTTGCGCTTGGACTTCCGCTTGATAATGTCGATCGCAATCGGCTCCTTGATTTCAACGTAATAGTCCGGATATGTAGCTTTGTCTGGCAAGCGTTCAAAGTGTCGCACTTTGAGCATGCCAAGAGGCCCTTTGAGCTTCCGGATCCCCTTCAAAACGGCCTTAATTCTGGCTTCCATGGGGGTGTCGACACGCGGGGGCCGGCCCCGCTTCTTTCTGAGCTCTGGGTCGGCTGATTTATGCCCGTCATCCTTCCCTGCGTCTCGTTTCCAGCCAGGGCGGGGGCCCCGCTTCTTCTTGCGACGACCATCATCATCCGAATCATCCTCGTCATCCTCCTCATCATCGTCCTCATCTTCCTCATCTTCCTCCTCGGGAAGAGGATCCGCCTCCGGAATCTCTCCTAGATCGGGAAGCTCGGCTTCTTCTGCGGTGATAATCCCTTGTTTAACCAGTTTTTCGAATTCTGCTATGAAGACGTCCTTATGTGGGGAACGAGGATCAGCACCATGGTATTCGGCGACGGATATGGAGTTGAAATCTTTACGAGTGGTACGAACCTTTATGACAAGCGCATCCTCATACGCTTGTGAATTTGGCCGATTATACGTCTGCGCATTGTGAGGGATCTAAAGCGAAGATAACAGCATGAGTAAAAGCCATAACCGGGTGGTTCCATGATGGCAAGAAAAATGGTGCGAAAACTTACCAGGGCGCAGTCTCGCACGAACTCGGCGAAGTTCTTGTACTCTCGCTTGTTTATCTTCTGTTTCAAGATACTAAGGGCCATGGGTTCTTTGATGATCTCATAGTAATCAGGAACATTGCGCTTATTCACGCTGCGCTGAAACAACCTCGACGGGTCATGGCCACTGTAAAGCGAAGAAAGTCAGCTAAATCTAAACGCGCGGACACAGCTCGATCTGTTGAGACGTTGAGATTGCGGCTTTCTTTTTCTGCTGCGTTGTTCTGCTTGAAAGTCGCAAGGAAAGAATAACTGGACCTACTCCTCTTCTCTGAATTCGTAGATAGCCAGAACAACGTCCATCATCGACCTCCATTGCTCGTCGGTGACGCTGCCCGTCGCAGAACTATCGCCCTTGCCATCATCTTCAATCGATTTAACCGGCTCCTCAGGAGCGGGTTGGCTTTGCGACGGCTCCGACGCCTTTTCCATGCTGTTGACAACACCCCTACCACTGAGAGAGACACCCACGGTCAAAAAGCGGGTGCAGAGAGACTCAAGATAGCCGATCACAGTCTTTCAGGGAGATGCAGATTGCTCAAACTGGCGCGCAAAAAAAGATGCCAGATGAGGAGAGAGGTTCGCGCAGTAATTACGCTGACTCAGCGAGTTCCTGTCACAGTTTGGCCCGAACGATACCATACGGTAACTATATGAACGTTACCGTCCACTGTATATTTACCTGCCTATTTCATACAGGGACTGGGACATTCACTGGTAATATTATGCACATCCAAGTTTCCAGCAGACCTTACCCACTGGTTAGTTTCTGATGTTCAACAACCATCAAGCCTTGTCGAGATCAACCTGCTCTTCTACTCCGTATCGGCGAGAGAAAGATGGACTACGGAGTAAGTCGATACGGATTAGCGTAAGGACGGGCCAGTGCGGGGATAGCTCGAAGCTCAGGTGTACAGTACCTATCTCCTGTCGTCATTTGTCTTTTGAGCCTTCCATGGATAGCATCATGCGCAGCGTTTATGTCTACGCTCTCGGTCATATTCTTTTCTGTTAGCCACGTCTGAGGACTTTGTGAACCAACACAGTGGCCGGGATTTTCTGCCCGAAATCTCTCAGCAACTCGAAAGTAACAATTCGCGCCATTTCCCAGTACCTACTCCATGTCTCCGTGTCCTAAGGGAAATGCGCCGCCAGCCCCACATTCACTGGTTGCTGCTCGTCAATCGTCATTCCATCTCATCCATCCCTCCAGTGGCTCTATTTCGTACCCGCGACTTGATACTCCCCAGTGCCTGATACTCTGGAATTTTTTTTCGATCTGCTGTCTGGATTCTGAAGGCTAGGCTCTCTGTCCTAGACGTATCTACAAGATAGTTGACGTTTCCCATCGGTGTTGTCCCAATCTTTCGGCACTCTATCTACTTAGCTAGTGGGAGATGAGGATCCGAGTCCGTGGACCTGCTGGACAGTCTACCGTCACTCTTGATGACACTGCAACTGTCAACGATCTTCGCGCTCACATTGTCGAGAAAACTGGGTTGACAGCATATGATGTGAAGTACGGATATCCCGATCTTAAACCTCTGGTATTAGATGGGTTCCCTTCGGAACAGAAAATCAGAGACCTCGGCATTAGTCTAAATGGCGAACAACTGCTCGTCACCAGGAAGGAGGATTCGGCACCAACGACTCTGCCACAAGCACCAAGCGCCAGGGACAGCGAAAGACCATTATCCACGGCGCAGGATGATGATGGAAAACTGTCTCTAACCCGCAAGCCCCATGAGGGTGTGTCTGATGATCCTCCCGAGATTGCTTCGCCCGAGCATTCGGGCACTTTTGTGTTGCGCATCATGCCTGACGATAACTCCTGTCTGTTTCGCGCGGTAGGGAGTGCAATCATGGGAGGAATGGACACTATGACCGAGCTTCGGTCGATTGTCGCCCAGACTATTCAAGCGAACCCTGACGTCTACTCGGAGGCAGTGCTAGAGAAAAAGCCAGACGACTATTGCCGTTGGATTCAGCAGGAGAACTCATGGGGCGGAGCAATCGAGCTCAGCATTTTGAGCAAACATTTCGATATCGAGATCTGCTCAATCGACGTGCAAACGCTGCGGGTGGATCGGTTCAATGAAGGTCCGCCCACACGATGTGTCCTGGTGTATTCTGGGATTCACTATGATACCATTGCTTTGTCACCGTCGGATCCACCATACACACACGCTTATGCCCCTCCGGAGTTTGATACCAAGGTCTTTGATGCAGCCGATCCAGTAGTTCTGGAGAAAGCGCTGGCGTTATGCGAGATTCTTCAGAGCAAACATTACTATACAGATACTGCAGGGTTTCGCATTCGCTGCAATACTTGCGGCGGTATTTTCACCGGCGAAAAAGGAGCCACCACGCATGCGACACAGACAGGACATTATGATTTCGGCGAAGCAAGCTGAAAAAGCCGCAATGGGTACAGCCGGCTGCCTGTCCCCGATATCTTGCACTTTGCATACACTGTTGGATAAGGCATATCTTAATGAGTGCGGGGAGTTCTCAAACCATATGCAGAAATGTGAAAAACCGAGGGTCGAGAACGTTGTAGTACAACCATATAGCAGCACATTAATATATAGCGGACTCATTGGATTGACACAAACAAAATGCCGTTCTTTGTGGGATATCATAATCATACATAATTTCCGAACCTTCTACACCATCGCTACTTCATCCGCCTCGTCATCATCTCTGTCGCCTTCTTCGTCCTCCCCGGTATCTGCGCTGTCCTCAGGATGTCCGCCCCACTCCACGTCGTGCTCAATAGGGTTGGTGAAGAACTCGTGCAGCAAAGCTTCCCTGGCACTCAGTCGTTTGTAGGGGTCCAGCTCCATGAGACCAGCCAAGAGTCGAGTGGCTTGCCTCTCGCTCTCGGTCAATTCTTCCACGCAGCTGGCCCATTTCACCAGTTTCTCCCAGCCATAGCCCTTTTCGCCAATGGTAGGAATGTTGGTTTCGAAAATCTGACCATGCATGGCGGCTGCAGTCTTCATCCGACGGGTGCCAAATATACTTGCCATTTCGATCATGGCATCAACATCGTCAGCGGAGTTGAAAAAAGGAAATCGACGTCCAAGCAAGGTTAACAGGATCACGCCGGCAGACCACATGTCTATCTTGGTTGTTTGAGATGTACATTTGAAAAGAACCTCCGGGGCTCGGAAGCCGCGAGTTCCCGCTCGATTAGCACGTCTTGCCGGCCGTGAGTCGTTCTTAGGGTAGCCAGCCGAGAGCGTGGACGTAGAGCAATGTGTATAATAGTAGCTCTGCAGCAACCGACTGCGGCGCACAAAGTTCGGGTTGGCGCAAAGACAGGTGCCGGTATATTCAGACCCCTCACGCTGGAAAAGACGAATGAGAAACTCAGTAGTGAAACAATTTGAAAGTGGACACTTACTTCCGCCAGACCAAAGTCTACAAGGACTCCTTCGCGGAGCTCAGGGTTGTACAAAAAGTTACTGTCAAGGGGCTTAGAAAACGAGCGCGATGGGCCGACACACAGCATTCCACTTACGTTGGCTTGATGTCTCGATGGAGAATATTGTGCTTATGGACGGAGTTTAGCGCGGTGAAAAGGGATCTGAAATAATGTCGCATATCGGCGACCATGAATGTGCGATATTGAATGCGAAAGTCGGTATGGGGAAAGAAAGGCAAGACAGCCACAACCTGGTCCTGGTGCCTGAAAGCTGTGATCAAAGGGCACACGGACCGGCAGCCCCGAAGGTCATGGAGCAGCTCCAGCTCGTTTTGGATCCTCAACGGACTGCTGGTAACGTAGATCTTCTTCAGTGCGACATATCGCGGTTTTCTCCGTTTGGTGACCGACTCCTCCACTCGCCGTCTCTTTGCTGGGGGACTGGACCAGTTACTGCTTTGGTTTTCCTGGAAAGTGTCCCAATCATTCTTGTAATGGTCGTACAAAAGGTCCTCAGCTTTGTAGACTGTTGAAAATGTCCCTATGGTAATCAAAGTCCAACGCTCAGCATACATTCACCAAGTGGGAAGGGACAATTCCAATCATAAGATAGAAGGGAAGTCGGTACCTTCACCGATCCTGTTCACCAAACGAAATCGATCAGAGATCCCCGGAAATGTATCCTCAAGTTTCTTCATGTCTTCCCGGACCGAGTCGTCCACTTCTTCTTCCTCATCCTCACCTTCGTGGTGGTTCTCTCTGCGACGTGAGTCTACCGAGGCGTCACTGTCTGTGGCAGTACCATCGTCTAGCACAGCCATGTGTGCGTGTGTGCGATGATGGTCCGTAGCCTCAGACTTTTGCAGTCCAAAAACACCAGTAATTGGGGCGTGCATTGTGGACATGTCACTGATCAGGGAGATGTTACCACCACTATGGCCGAAGCTAAGTGAGGGGTTCCTCAAAGATCTTGCATGGACCGACGCGATCGACTGGATCAGGGCCCCAGACCACGGGGTTGGCAATGCGCTCTGGAAATGAATGGATTATGCAGGACAGCGCGTTGAGGATCTCTCAAATCATCAATTTCGCGGTTTGATGACAACGGTAGGCGCGTATATAATTGTGTACTCCGTATGATCCATCAAAATGGTTGGGTCTAAAGATAGTGAAAGCAGCATGCAAATTGTCCCTATCAGGTATGGTGGTGTTTGTTTACTTCTGCTTAGGATACAGAATTAATTACAGGTAATATAACCAAGGTACCTCGGTACCTACCTTAGCATCTTCAACTTAAGTCTGTTATCCTACACAATACAGTTCAATAATACATTCCATGAGTCTCTTCATTTCACTGTCATTCCACTCTGTTAAGCCCGTACTATGAGTTTCAGTCTCAAGCTGATTGTGTACCTGGTACCATAGATTTTATACAGTATTTGCAATGTAACATACAGAATTTCACCTACCCCCATTCAGGATAAGATACTGTTGTACCGCCGTGGCAGAATGATCTAAAACGGCAAAACACAAACAAAACCTAAGGCACGCCTGCATCACCAAACATTCTCCTCCCTTCCCGCCGCTGACTCTTTCACGCAAACTCATCCCCCTCTTTACCCCCACTCCGAAGTGTGAAAGCCCCATTCCGTCACTCAACCTCTTAAAGTGTCCTTCGAGGACATCCTCGCAGTCGGCTCAGGATGGAGGACAGGATTCAGTTCGATATCAACGAGTCACTCAAATATTACTTGAGTGATCCGGCCTCCGTTCCCACAAACGATGCCGACCCGGAACTGCTGGATTGCGAAAGCGACCTCGAGCATTTAACGCCAGTATTGATCGATAATGTGCTCAATCCCGTTGTAGATGCTGTGGCTGAGAACCCCGAAGCAGTGGCGAGACAGTCATTTTTTGACTCACTGCAATTCCTTCTAAAGTGCGCGATGGCCCCTTCTCCGTTCTCCGAGTTTTCTGGCCCTGGTGGAACCCATTCTGAACTTCTTAATCTCTGCAGATACTCGTCTTTCCTCCCTACGAAGTCCCTCAGCAAACTCCTCGATCTGATAGTGTCCGGACTGTCTGTCGAAGCAGATATAATCCATGGAGATCTCGAAGCCGACGAGCAGGATGCTATCCAGCACCATAAACAGCTATTGGAGATGTACGGCTTCTTGCTTCAATGGGCTCTCTCTGCTGTGGAAGTCAAAGCGGCAGAAAAGCCCGCGGAGGCTGCGCCTGCTCGGAGAGGTGTAGGTAAATCGGGAAGGTCCAAGGCCAGCAACAAGGACGGTACATGGGACTGGACAGCGCAGATTCAGATATCCATGGAGACGATGTGCAAAGTGATGAAACTTAAATTAAGCAGGATTTTCATGACCACATCGGACCGCGACACTTTCGTCAACTTGTTCACCCGTGCGATTTACCTCATCTTGGAGAGCGAGCAACGGGTCAAGAGCCTAGCCATTCGAATGCATGCTTTCAAAGTTCTTTGCATTGCTGTGAAACATCATGGTCATGCATTTGGTAGGGTCCAAGAACATAATGAGCAGTCATGCCTGAGCTAATATGCTGTGAAGGAGCGCAGACATCCATCGTACAAAGCCTGACCTATTTTGAGCATCTGTCAGAGCCTATGGCTGAATTTTTGCACATTCTTGCGGAGCAATATGACTATCCACAACTATCGGACGAGATATTGAAGTACTTAGATGTCTCATGCATCACCACTGGACTTGTGGCTAATCGGTCGCAGGGAACTTGGAAACAAAGAATTCAACTCGAACGACACACGAGGGCCGAAATCAGTTTCGGCCTTTATCGTGAAGCTCTCAGAGCTGGCACCGCGGCTGATCATCAAGCAGATGACTCTATTGGCCAAACAATTGGATAGCGAAGTAATATCCCCAGGGCAACCTTATTGGTGGAATACGAAGATGGGGCTAATCATTTCTACAGTCATACACTCTTCGTTGTGCTGTTGTTGAGGTTTGCGGGAATCTAATTGCGGACCTTAGCAGACAAGAAGAACGCAGTGAGAACTACAAAACTCAAATCAATGCGTTCTTCGATGTCCTAGAAGAAAGATTTCTGGACGTCAATCCCTACTGCCGTTGCCGAGCCATTCAGGTGTATATGAGGATCTGTGACCTCGAACAGAAGTTCCCCAAAAGACGACAGGCAGTTGCGGAGCTGGCGGCAAGGAGCTTGGAAGACAAAAGCAGCAATGTGCGACGCAATGCGATCAAATTACTTGCGAAACTGGTCTCTACCCACCCATTTAGTGTAATGCACGGCGGACAGCTTTCCTACAAAGAGTGGGCAGCTCGTCTCGACAATGTCGATGCGGAACTTAATGCACTACGGCCACCTGAGACACCCGGCTTCGACGGTGGTGAGGCTTCACATGTCGACAGCGAGCTGTTAGACGACGCGACCCAGATACCTGAAGATTCACCATCGAAGGCACCACGCATGACCGACGCCGAAAAAGCTGCCGCCATCCAAAAGGCCGCGGAACAGGCAGCGACATCCGAACTGCTGGCACGACTGCAGCTGACCAGGAAATACTACAACGAAGCCATCCGTTTCATTGAGGTGCTTCACTCCGCCTCAGCAGTGGTCTCCCAGCTCCTGTCATCTCGAAATAAGAGCGAAGTCATTGAAGCCATGGACTTTTTTGTAGTGCTTGATGCATATAAGGTTGAGACTGCACGCAGTGGCATCAGGCGCATGCTGCGACTCATCTGGACCAAAGGCAACAGCGATGAAGGCAAAGGGGTCCAAACCCATCTGATTGACTGCTACAAGGGTCTGTTCTTTGATGCGCCGGACTCGTTCGGCCCCAATGATGCCGCAAACTACGTTGCCCGGAACATTATCAGTTTGACCTTTGGCTCAACACCTGCCGAGTTGACATGCCTCGAACAATTGCTCAGTACCATGATGAAAGCCGGTCACATCTCGGATGCGGTTATTGCGAAGCTTTGGCAAGTCTATGGCGTCCAGCGCAAAGAGATTTCCAAGACTCAGCGGCGGGGTGCCATTATTATCCTCGGTATGCTAGCCCTGGCAGATCCAGAGGTTGTAATCAAGGAGACCGAAGTTATGCTGCGCATCGGACTAGGCAACATAGGCAGAAGTGATCTGTTGCTTGCGAAATATACCTGCATTGCGTTGAAGCGAATGGTGCCTGGACGTCAGGCGAAATCGAAAGATGCAGGCATTCCCAAGCTAGCAAATGATCACCCAGTTCTCAGTAAGCTTGCCGCCATGGTCGAAATTGTGTCGGATAGCAAAGAGTGGTATGGGGTGGCAGAGCAAGCCATTGGAGCCATATATACGCTCTCAAAGCATCCAGATGTCCTTTGCTCTGATATCCTAAAGCGTAAGACTAGGGCTGTGTTTCAGCCGCAGCTGCAACGGCCTTCTTCCAACGCCTCTGGCGATGAAGACGAGCAGCGCCCTGGAACAGCCTCCACTGATGGTCAAGGCCCCCGGCCAAAGACATCTTCTGCCGCACTGTCTCAGTTGCTTTTTATTGTCGGCCATATCGCTATTAAGCAGATTGTCCATCTTGAGTTATGTGAACTTGACTTCAAGCGTCGCAAGGCAGAACAGGAGAAGCATAAGGCTGGCAATACAGCCGCTCACAAGGACAATCAGACGGGCGAGGATGATGAATTGGACCTGATTGGTGGGACGACCGAAGATGACTTCACGGAGGCCATGTCTCACATTCGAGAACGGGAATTGCTCTACGGAGAGAATTCTCTCCTGTCGAACTTCGGGCCTCTGGTTGCGGAGATTTGCGCTAATAGTAACGCTTATCCCGATCGCAACCTTCAGGCGGCAGCGACTCTGTGTATGGCCAAGCTGATGTGCGTGTCAGCCGAGTATTGCGAAAAGAACCTCCCCCTCTTGATCACCATCATGGAGCGCTCAGAGGACCCGACCGTCCGCAGTAACGCGGTTATTGCTCTTGGGGATATGGCTGTTTGCTTCAATCATCTCATCGACGAGAACACAGATTTTCTATATCGTCGGCTCAATGATGATGATGTATCCGTCAAGCGCACTTGTCTGATGACACTCACATTCCTTATTTTAGCTGGACAGGTCAAAGTCAAGGGACAGTTGGGCGAGATGGCCAAATGCTTGGAGGATGATGACAAGCGCATCGCTGATTTGGCTCGCATGTTTTTCACGGAATTGGCGACTAAGGACAATGCAGTGTACAATCACTTTGTCGACATGTTCAGTCTGTTGAGTGCTGAGCGGAATCTTGAAGAGACTGCTCTGAGACGTATCGTTAAATTCCTGATCGGCTTTGTTGAGAAGGTGAGTTACACAAAATCTGACAAGATGCGATGCGTATCTATTCATCGCAAGGCGTCTCTGACTGTTTCTTCTACAGGAAAAACATGCCAGGCAGTTGGCCGAGAAACTTGCTGCTAGACTGCCTCGGTGTGAAACCGAGCGACAGTGGAACGATGTGGCTTATGCTCTGTCCCTCCTGCCTCACAAGAACGAGGATATCACAAAGACAATAAGCGCAGGTTTCAACAAAGTTGTCACTACAAATTCTTGAGTTAATTGCAGCAACGGTGTTGGGGTTGGATTGGTGGTTGACCATGGACATTCCATTTCTGTCGAGGAGTAAAGGCGCAACTTTTGGGACTGTGGGAAGGAAAGGTTACTTTATGATCAGATCACGAATATATATGGCTTCATGCAGCTACTCTCTTATTTGTTTAGCATGTTTTTTTGGCCTCATTTTACATGGTGTACGGGGCTGATTCCCGTAGCTTCAAGAAGCGTATTCCCAGTTTAGATGTTATGCATTCAGGTCACCCTTCCGAATACGCTCAGAATGTAAGTAAGGGTAACGGAACGACCTCTTGAAAAGCAGTCTTCTTCTATTATCAACAAATAGTTCACGAAAATGATGGACTGACGGAACCTATCGCCATCAAGTTGTCCAAAAGGGGCAAGGAATGCACGAGGTAAAGCGAATCTTCGCCTCATATCACATAGAACACGGAAACATGGGAGGACTAGACGCAACAGAGCCCACCAGTGAGCTGCCAGATACTCCAGATTCAAAGCCGCAATCCCATATGCACATTTCAAAACTCAGCCCAGACACTCAGGCACCTTTTCTTTCGCTTTCCGCCAGTTTATAGTCGCCGTTACGAAGACCCTGCAGGGCTTTATATCCATCTTCGGTCAACTCTGGTCTTCCCAACGGTGTAACACTCCCTGTGAAAAACCGCGGCTGCCACGATTCGTTCTTCTGTTGCCGCTCTGCTGCCTTTTCTCGCTGGCGCTCTTCGATTTCTTGCTTGAGTCTTGTTGCCTCGCTATATCTTTTTTCGTTGATGGCTTTGGTGACCCCCGCCCAGAATTTGAGAGACTCGTTCGACAATTGATCCTCTTCGGGAGGTAATGTCTTTGGCACTGGGAAGAGAGGCGTTACATCAATCAAGAGACGCGGCTCAGCTGTTCCAGCCATTGTGTAATAGATCTGTCCATGCCATGACCCGCTGATCTTGGCAAGGACATCGCCTTCGGGCACATCTTTGATTCTAGTGACGGTATCTTGGTTCGGGTCATACCGGAAAATCAACCCTTCCACCTTGTTCTGGGCTCGACCAATCCAGCCTTCCTCCAGATACTGTAGAATGACTTTGATGCGTGTTTTGGAGCAGGTGATAAAACACGCATCTGAGACTGAAATGGCCAGCGCACCTCGCAATAGCCCACCAAGATGAGCACTTGGATGGGTCAACTGGTATTCCTCATTATCTCTCTTCTCAATATTGACAAAGATTCCCAGGTTGTGTTGACCAGGAGCGACGCGGATGCTCGTGCCCGTAAATTTGGCACTGAGCTGATCGAATCCACGAGCGGAGACCCCTCTTTCCGGGCAGTCTATAAAGAAGGCAGACACTGGTGGATGGTGCGATGTCTGTTCAGTCAGGTAGCATATCTTAACGGTTTCTCCGTGGTCACTGTCACCCGTGAGGGTCCCGTTCTGCACGCCTGCTGTCGGAGGCGGGGATATGTCGGGGGCATTGTCATAAACCTCCCAACTACACTATAAAGGCAGATTAGTCGATACTATCCTGGCACGCCGCGGCGGTCTGCCGTTGTGCATCGACACTTACCCGAAAGAACTCGCCCAGCGTCGAATTGTAGGGTTTGCAAGGTTTGCCTTTGATATATTTCTGTCACGGGCTTAGTGCATATTTCTAGCAAGACATTCAAGGTGACGTTGAAGCCATACCAGATCCTTGGTAAACCAGAACCTTAGCACTTCCAGCATTCGACCAACGGGATCATCCGACTTCCCTATGCTGTGATATTGCCTGTCAGATAGCGACCCTTTGCGGAGTATGCAAAGAATATCATACTAACCTCGCGAAAGTTTCCGGTCTGTCAAGGTAGTTCCAATATTCTAGAGATTATCAAGCTGCGTCAGATGTCTCGTCGCATCGAACAACGCAGCCCGGGTCGACTTACCCAAATTCGGTCTGGGCTCCAGAAGATGTGCGGGTAAGGAGAAACGAACGGATGCGATGTCTGCCACGCCAACGAATCTAACAGGTACAGAAATCGTATTAGTTCCGAGAAGCATCACAATAGAGCTCAAGGCAGTACGTACTTGCGGAGAATGGAAAGGAAGGTTTTCAGCTTGGAGGAGTCATCATTTGCCTTGTCGGGTGTCGCTGCAGCTGCAACAGGAGACATCTTGGGCAAAACTGTCTATAGAATATACAATGTCAAGTCCTCTTTTCGGACGAGCAGCGCAGGCAAAGGCAAGATCCCCAAGCGGCTATGTCCAGCGTTTAGTCAATCCAGACACAGCGGAATGCCTATCCCGGACGAAATAGTAGTAGAAATGTCGACAGGGGGGAAGTCAAAAGACAGCTGAATAGAACGGCCAGTAGGGGAATAACAATGAATACGATTTGAAAATTTAAGATAGACGTCGCGTAGAACTCGAGGCGGTGACTTTTCGCCTGCTCCAATGGTCGAAGAATAAAAGATACCTTAAGGAGTTCCAGTTCGCAGATACGTCACCGACAATTCGTTATCGGACGACATAAACTAACCTAATATAATAGATAATGACTAGACTAGTTAACCGTGGCGTTTGACGAAGGTGGAGGAGGAGACTTGGCTTTGACGAGTTCTGACCTATAATTTCTGGCTCTATTTTGGGTCCTTGGCCACACTCAACCGATCGCAACCATAGGAGAGAAAAGAAGGAAGGACGAGAATGAAGAAAGACAGGGACTTACTCTTTTTTCCTTTTTCCCCCTGATGGTGAAAGCAAGTATCTATCTAGATCGTCTCGTCTCCCATGTCAGCCGGACCCATTCGGCCCAGCCCATCTTTGGCTCATCTCTTGGGGATAAGAAAGTAAGTATGCAGGGCTGTCATCCAATCGGCTCACCACGAGGGGTCGGAGAGCTTTCCTGGGCTTTCTACGGAGGAATGAAGGAGCCATATGAGCAGAGTAACAAAGTTGATTGGTGACAAGCGGTCCAATCCCGTCAATTGCCCTTTGGCTGAATTAAGGTACAAAGCTACCTGAACCTTAAGAATCAGAATAGATACTAGGTACTATCTACATGGGCGAAAGTAAGCGTTTGCAGCATATGCCCCCGGCAGGTGTATCGCATGCATGGCAATTGCCATGGCATTATTAATATTATTACCAGCGAATGCCACTTATTCAGCATATAGTCTATCTGGTCAGTCCTTGAAATTTCTTCTTCAAGCTCAAGAATTCTACGAGCGATGCCAGAAATTGATTTCTCCGAATCTCAGGAGCCTCCCTCACCTCAACAGCTTGATCAAGTCAAGCTCTCTATGACTCTTTTGCGCGCCAAAAACCGAATCCACGCTCTCACTGCTGGACCATAGTCGAACCGCCGTCCGGTTGCATAGTTATCGTCCGCCCGGTGGGATTGCTGTTCTTCCAAAATAGATGCTCGAAGCTCCCGCTGCTCGTTGCTGAGCCAGTATCGATGCTGCCTCAGTTCCTCCGCTGAGGCTTTCGCATATTGTACTTCACGCTCTGGTGGGATGATCACAGTGTCGATGCGATGCCTCGTTAAGTTAAAGGAGCTGTCGGGGCCCAGTATTGTGTTTTCGAGCAGAGACACGGGACTTTCGGGCCCGGGACAGGTTTCCTCGGCCTCCTCGCGGGAAGCCAACCAGCGGTTGACTGCTTCCAAGCATTTGACATTGACTGCCAGCTGATCTTCGAGCTCAACAAGCGGATCCTTAGCCACGCTGAGAATGGAGAACTCAATTTGATCCTCTTCGTACTCCGCCATCCTGGTGAGGATGTTGGGCCGTACTAGGGTCAGCCAGTCATCGTCGGGCGCATATTCCCCTGGATTATCATCAACTCATGTCTACCCTCGTTTGTGCAGATCGAAGTATACTCACCGAGAGCTTGGGGCTGACGCTCCAAGCCGTCAAACTTCCAGACTTTGCCCAGCGCCGGGACAAACGCGATAAAATGGAATCCAGCGTCAGTCTCAAACTCATCATGCCTGTTCTTGCCCGATCGAGAACGTTTGGATGTCGCCTCCACCTTCAGCTGTAGATCTGAATTCAGTATGTCCATTCTTCTGCGTTTCAGATGTGAGTTGAAGTGACGATAACACGGTGATACGACGGATCAGGAAGAAGAACCAGGGGAGGAGTGGGAGTGTAACAAACAACCCACCTTGCAAACGAGTTGTGTATCCTTTTGACGAATTCAAAGTTGTTGATGGCATCACCCCTCAACGCTGGTGTGAACGGCATCGTAAATTCTCTGAAATGTCGTAGATTTTCCCCAAGCTCAATTCCTTCGATATTGTTTACAATGTTCAGGAGTGCCACGCTTGCGCAGGCATTACTAGCTGTCTTCGCAAGATAAGTCAAGGGAAATGAGCATGAGACATGTATAAGGAGACAGACCTGGTTTGCAAACCAAAGTCCTTCTGGACAGCTCGCTTCCTGCTTATCAGGATCATCTTCTCGCCAACGAAACAGAAAGATTAGACCATATACTGGTTTACTACTCGCATGTAAGCCTTCTTCGGGATCAAACAGGCTGAAAGAACGTCGGAGACAATGGCACCGGAAGAATCATACTTTAGAAATGCCATCAATTCATCGTCCAGTGAGACAACTTCTTGAACCTTGACCCCTTTGACTCCGAACTCGCGCAACATCACATTGAAGATAGCCTAGGGAGTATGAGCACCGGCCCGTGGTCAAAGTAGCGCGCATACCGATAGCATGAATCTGCGATCATACTTACCGGCTCCGACTCAAGCTCACAGAAGCCGTTCCATTTTTGCCTTTCCAACACATTGGCAGGATTGCATGGCGCTGCAGTAAATGAGTTTGCCATCGTATGATTCGACGGCACAGATGCTGGGCTTGAACTGGCATTCACTCTTCTGCGTTTGTTGCGCTGGCTCATGTTGGCCAATGATTTCCTTCGTAGAGCCTGGTTGGCAGAAGCTACCTTAGTTCTCTTCAGGAAGATGTCCTCTAGGGACAAGGTCCGATCACGAATGATCAGCAAGATTGCAGAACGACACAACACTCATTCAGAAGTCAGGAGCCTGTGCGAGCATGTTACTAGGAAGAAATCAATAGATAAAGTCTGCTCGCTGGCTTCCTTTCAATATCCACTTTTCAGTAGGGGACAGGATGGAGACCAAAGAGAAACAAAAGAGACCAAGCCTCTAAGGGGAAAAAAGAATACCAACGTCTTCTGATTTTTTCATTTGCGGGGAACTCATCGAAATGACCCAGATAGGCAATAAGAATATGGAGTAGATACCATGATGGAAGGGACAGAGGGACAGATGAAAGGAATGAAGTAATAATGGACGGATATACACGATACCTTATTGAATTTGGGGAGCTGGCTCAACATTGCTTTCTGATTGGACAAAGCTTCTTTTCGTTCTTCTTCCTCGACGCGACTTCACGCGTTAAGGTACCTATCTACGGAGTATAAGGTATGAGTTCATCCATAGGTACGGAGTAGTATCTGGTGTATGGTAGTAGTAGTAGTGATATCTTGAGAATAAATACGAGGAGATACTTGTGAATCGATGATGACATGTAAGGACCTGATCGGATACTCCGCACCCGTTGAATATTTCATTTGAAAAATTAGTCCTCGAAGTACGTTATGTATGACAAGTATGTAAGTTTCCTGGTAATGGAAGCATTCTAAGGTACGGATTTCCGATCCTACAAACCCTTCATCCAACAAACATAAGAAGATTATGATGATCAAGAGGGAAATAGAACTAAGAAGAATATAAAATATGAGGAGGGAAAAAAAATGAAAGATCCTCTTATGTCGAGTCAAAATGAAGGGATAGGTAGAAAGACGATCATACTTGGTAAAAAGTTACTCTCTATCTAGCTGGAGGAGGAGGAAGTATGCTAAGAGCTGTGAGATCCGCACTTGTCGACCCGCTAACCGCAAAGCTCTTCTTTTCCCCGTTCTCTGCTAGCATCTAGTCAACAACCACAATAACAAAAGTTATTACTACATACACTTCTCTAGAGGTTGCCGCTACTGCTGTTGCTGCTGATTTTAGGGATATTCATCGATCTTAATTTGTCGCGATCCTCTCAAGTCACAGTGCTACCCATCACCTAAGTTTCAATTGGCGAGCTACGACAGTCGCGTATGGCTTTCTCATTTTTACGAATTATTAGGTTATTTTCTTGATTGTTGACGTCTTCTATAGCCTGGCCCTTCGTATAGGTACGACTCACCTCAATCAAGAGCGGGTTCTTCTCGGTGACCGCAGCATGCCATGAACGGCACTCCTCGACTTCGGTCTGCCTTTCCTCAGACCCCTCAAACACTTCAAAGAACAAGAGAGTATAACATTACACCGACTAGGCCTAAGCCGCGGGATGTCGGGCTGCGGAGATCCCCAGTGAAAGTACCGCAGACCAAAGCGGACGCGCCTCTCGTTCCGACCGGCGTGATAGATGCCCCGTCGCAGAGGCTCTACGTGGTAGCTTTCTACATTGCGCTCAATGCATGGCGGGTCTATGAGTCTTGGACAGCTTCAGACGAGCTGGACTCAACCTGGCTGTTTCTAAAATGGACTTCCATTGACGGGGTATTCCTCTTTGGCCTGCAGGCCTTGCGCATACCCTGGCTCGAGTGGGCGTTTCCAACAACGCTAGCGATCTTCTTGATTCATGTTGTCGGTAACATGTTTCTCATGTTTCGAATTCCCGTGCGTATCCCAACCTGCCGTGCGATGGTCGACTTGCTTACACCAAGCAGATTCCAATGAGTGCGTGGATCTCCGGAATCGTCAAAGTGGCATACGATCGGGAATTATCCATTTCCGAGCGTAGTGTCAAACCTGGAGATATTATTCACAATGCCTCTCTCATTCTTGGAAAACAGATCGTTCACATTCTTCCGGAGGGGTAGGCTCTCCTTATCAAGGATGCCCGATACTTGCCTACTGACGTTCTTTAGTTCCGCCGTTCTGAACCCGGATCAGATCCCCTTCTGTCTAGATTCTCAAAGAAGCACCGTCAATCTACCGATACGTGTCAATCAAACCGACCCGGTTCTCATAGAACTATTACGCCTAGATCTCAGCACCGGTGAAAATGAAACGATTACAATCTCACCGAAACAGCTGAAGCAGATGAAACGTCAGGCGGGGAAAAAACTTTCGAGCTCAGACGCACCCGAACACCGTGATATACTCTACCCCATCCGGCGCACTGGTATCTATCGTTTACAAAGAGTCGTGGACGAGTCGAACCTTGAGGTCCGCATGCGCTCATCTGACGCGCTTGTCGTTTCTTGTCCGCGCGCACTAATCAAGAACTCTCATACTCACAAATGTAAGGGAGAATTGTCTAATCTGGTGTTGGAGGTTGAGGGTACACCGCCGTTGAAGATCAAATATAGTAGACAAGTGAATAGGCTTGATCGCGGATTTTCCTTCCAGAACATTCAGCCTGATCACCTACGGTCACCATTGCTTGGGCAGAGAAGCTCAGGCATTTTGTTCGATGCAAAACAGCCGGAGATCACATGGGCCCAGAGTCAAACTATCGAAGTACCACTGAACGAATCTCTGAACGTGGGAGGGGAATGGTTCTACAACATTGAAGAAGTCCATGACGGTTGTGGGAACATCGCAAATTATTCGACGCTTCTGGACGAAGTTGATCGATCCTCGCCAAAGTTGCTGTCGCATTGGCACCAGTTCTTTGTGCATGAAAGACCTCGTTTATCATTGTCTGGGTGCGACGACCAGCACTTCATAGAGGTCGCGAAAGGAGAACATGTGAATCTTCCCCTAAAGTTTCACCCGGTTGGGCAGGGATATGACCACGACGGGCCCTTCTCCTTTGGTTACTCATTTAGGGGCAACGAGCGAGATGAGAGGGATGCGTCCGACAAGGTTCGCCAGCTTTCGCTCAAAGACCTTGACCAGAAGCCTCAGATAAAGGAATCAGGCTGGTATATGTTGAACTCTATTTCGAGCCAATTTTGTTCTGGAGAAATATTGGAGCCTTCGTCTTGCTATCTTCACAACCCCCCGGAGCCTGAATTGGCCCTGAAATACGAGAAGATATTCGACAAGTGTGCCAACAACTCCGTAGGTCTACTCCTTGATCTCGATCTCACTGGCTCGCCGCCTTTCCGCCTGCGGTACAGCATTGAGCACTCGAAAGGTGTTGAAACCAAGTCACTGACTGTCGATGGTCTGCGCACTCAACTCGATTTCACTCCATCTGAAGCCGGATTTTATCGATACCGCTTCTTAGATATTGCGGATACAGTCTATGCGCCTCGCTCTTTGAAAGATAAAGTGCCCGTCTTGGAACAGGACGTGAAACCACCAGCCTCTGCTCATTTCCTTGGCTCCAGGGAGGTGCGCAGAGCCTGTTTTGGTGAACCCGTTTCCATAGACGTTTCCTTCCTTGGGGAATCGCCCTGGACTCTGCATTACGAACTGGTCCACAATGGCAAAAAATCCAAGCACGTCTTAGAATCCCATGCCGAGATTGCCAGTATTGTGACTGAAAGACTCGTTAGTGGTGGTGAATATAATCTGGTACTGACGAGCGTTAAAGATCGTTCGAACTGCAAACGCACTTTGAAAGACAGCATCAGGATTGATGCTCGTTCGAAGCCGCCTCACGTATCGTTTGGGCAAATCGATAAGAAGCGAACTGTGTCAGCCCTGCAAGGTGCAAAGGTTGATATTCCGCTGAGACTGAGCGGTGAACGACCATGGACGGTCAACTACAGGAATCTAGACGTTGACTCCCCTGCTATTGAGAAGACGTTCTGGCAGGAAAACAGTGTCTTGTCAGTGACGCAGGAAGGGCACTATAATCTCATTGGCGTGACAGACAGCTCTTGCCCTGGGTCTGTTGACCAAGCAGCTAGGGATTTTGAAGTTTCTTGGATACCTCGGCCCCATATTGCTGCTGTAGACGGCTCCCCTTTGGTAATGGGAAGCCCCATCGAGAAGCGCGACGTTTGTCAAGGTGAAGACGATAGTGTGGAACTTAGCCTGACAGGCAATCCGCCATATACCATTCAGTGCGAACAACAACGCAAAATGACCCGTGGCACGTCCTCTATTCGAACAAGAAGCCTTAAGACGGCCCTCCATGTAACATCCATGGAAATGGACACGTCTGAGGCCGGGTTATACACGTACAAATTCAAGGAAGTCGGCGACAGCCTTTACGACTATGACCCAAGAAGTGAGCCTGTGATTGTGACGCAAAGAGTGAACCCATTGCCATCTGCGCGGTTTGATTCTCCTGGCCACATTTACGGGTTTTGTAAAGAGGATGTCAGTGGTGAAGAATCCATTCCTGTTACTTTGGAGGGCGTTGCGCCGTTCTTCCTGGAAATCAATATCAAACACCATTCGAACGCCAAACCCGAGGTCGTGTCAATTCCCAACATCGGCTCCAATCGATACAATCTACCTATTCCGCGTCGTTATTTGAATCTGGGCCAGCACGTCGTGAGCATTCACAAGGTTCGAGATGCGCGAGGATGTCAGCGAACGTTCGAGAACGATGCCTCAACAGTCAGAGTCGCCGTATCCGATGTGCCGACAATCATTCCGCTCGAATCCAAAATTGACTACTGCGTTGGGGAGCGCCTGTCTTTCTCCCTGTCTGGCCATGCCCCGTTCGACGTGTTTTACACGTTTGATGGGATTTCAAGGAAGGCCACCTCCCGTACAACTAATTTCCGACGCATCGCGGAAAGACCGGGTATATTCACCATTACCGCAGTAAGCGACGGTGCCAGTGGAAAATGCAAGGCACACAAGAACATAACGAAAACTATTCATGAGATGCCGAGCGTTAGAATTAGCAGAGGTCAAACCTCTGTTGTTGATATCCATGAGGGCGGAGAAGCCGAACTCCAGTTCGAGTTCTGGGGCACACCACCCTTCGAATTCACGTAAGTCTTCTTCTACCCTTTCACTGTTGCCCGTCTACCCTGAAGCAGAGAAGATTTTGATGCTCATCGTCATTTCATAGTTACATTCGAAGTTCTATCCCTCGAAAAGGAAAGAAGCCAGAAGTCCTGGACATTAAACACGATATCTCCTACGAGAATAAGAAAACGATCAAGACCTCTGATGAAGGAACCTACGAGGTCGTCGCAATCAAGGACAAGTTTTGTTCTTTCTCCTCGCAGGCGCAAGTAGAAAAGCCGCACAAGCTATTGGCCAGATCATGATTTGGGGAAAGGGAATGATTTTCACTTATGTAGGCTAGCTGGAGCCGTTCCTGTATCCCGTTTTGTCTGTGTATTATTCTATGTTTTTCCCTTTCTCTTCTTTCCTTTCTTTGTTTTCCAAGCATCGCATTGCAACGGCGCTGAATTGGGTACTACTATAGTACATATCGGAAAACAGGTCTCCTAAGCACTATTTTCCGTGTCTTCTTTGTACACATCTATCCCTTCAATCAAATGTGCCCCCAACCTCGCAATCTCGTTCAAGATAGCCGTTTGGTTGATGGAAACATCTTCACTGCCCTTCACCTCCGGTTTCACCAGGGCAACAGGTTTTGTGGAGTATGTCATCTTCAGGCTCCAATTTTTGGGCTTGACCGTATGTGGGTTCCAGAGGCCTGCAATCACGTCGCACTGCTCATCGCCATGAAAGAACAGAATGTTTGGACTAAAGCACGCCTGTAATTCGCGAACGAATGTGCTGACCACTGTGAGCTTATCGGCTCGCTCTGGAATGACCTGTTGTTGCAGATTCTTGAATCTGGATGATGATGATGTTGATGGTGGTGCTAGGACTTCCGTGAGCGCTTTCGACCGTAAACTCAAAACAAAATCGTAAGGTGCTAAAGATGTATGAAAGAGGTCGGAAACGTCGAGAGCATATCCTTTTTCTCGCATCAATCTCACAGCCGCCTTTGCCAAAGAGGACATGCGAGCTGCCACAACCTTCGAAGGCATCTCATACTGTGTCCAGGAGATTCCGTCAGTATCAATATCCGAAGCCACAAACAGAGCGACATTATTCATCGCCGGATCGATCTTTCGCCAAGCGGCAAAGCGCGTGCGGATCACTTCAACTGCATTTTGATCTAACTGCCCGCCCAGGTCAATCATTAACGGCTCTTGCTGCCAATCCCACCGTGAGAGCAGATGGAGGGTTCTCAGGAAGCCAGCCATGACACTGGACGGCGTATCCCATGGATACGACTGCGTGAACACCCGAACTGCGAACAACTCCACCAATTCGTCGCATACATGACCTTTGAAGAGATGACAATTGAACCAGTGCTTGAGTAAGCGGACGGTAGGCGACAGTAATGGATGACGTGTACACAGGGTACGGATTGCTTGAGTGAGACGAGGTGATTGGAGAAACGTCCGCTTGTACATCGCCAGAGCGTACGCCACTTCCTGCTTTGCTTGAGCGTTCTCTCCTTTCTGCTTCAGCAATCGTTCTAACAGGGTTTGCTCTCGGTCATGATGAATGCGCAAGCGGAATATGACACCGGATGCATGAAAAATGTCAAGATATGCGTTGTTGAGAATTCGGCTGGTCTCGTTTTCTAAACCCACCCTACAAGAAGTAGCGACACCGGAGGATTCTAAGCAATCGCCTATTTTGACCAGAAAGGCCACTTTCGTCATTTGAATTGCCGCAAGATCGTTCGGCCAACGCGCCGAGCTCTCGAACTGGAGCACCACATTGACACGTTCGCCCGGTAGGCTAGAAGCATGTTGAACCCGGAGGGCAGTATATCGCAAAAGCGGGCTAGCAGGTGCTAGGTGTCTCACTGTCAATGGAACGCCTTCCATGTCTTGAATAGACTTTTCCAATAAGCTGAAGGCATCCGCGATCAGCTGGAAGGACGGGCTAGTATATGAGACTATACCACTTCCGTAGCTGTTAAGTTTCTCCTCGAATTCATCACCAATATAATGAATGTCTCCGTCAACAAAATTGAAATGGCGCCGCAGAATATAAGACAATATCTGAAAGACTATCGATTTCGAGGATGGATGATCGGACCACACAAGACTCTCCAGAATACTGCCATCTTTGAAGCGCCGAAGTTCAGCTTTCTCTCCCCAAAACGACCGGAAAGATGCTGCTTCTTCCTTTTGCTCCGCGGAAGGACCATGGTCGACAACGCGCGAAACATTCTCTGGGTTCATAAGCAGTCCAACTGATATTCTTTCCTTTAGCTTCTTCGAGGATGGTCTCGCTAGGACAGACCACGGTTCGATGGACCGGCTGGAGATATGAATAAGTTTTACTCGATCTCCAAGAGCTCTCAAAAGGACACCGTAGATAGCCTGCTGATTGCGAACAGCTTGAAGAATGTTTCCGTTGTCAAAAGAGGGGAGTGCAATGATCCGATCGAATCTCAACATGGGTTCATTGACCTTCACAATGAAGACTTTTTCAAAGTTGTCATCGCGGGACTCGTTCAACATTTTGAGAGTTATGCCCGCTTCGTGACGAAGGAAAGCATAGGACCAAGGCGTCATCTTGTAGAGTATATTGATTCCACGTTTCCCGTCGTATACAACAGGCCCATCCCCTGGAAATGGAACTCCATCGACAGTGGAAAATAGTAATGGCTTGGTAAGGTCACGGCCTGCGAGAAATTGTATAGTCGCTTTAAACAGCTGATAGCAACTATACGACTTGAGAAGGATCGGTTTCCCATTAGCACCGCCACCCTCCAACAAGAGAGACATGAGTAACGCCCACTCAAAGCCCCCGAAGCCGCCCAAGTGAAACGATGAGGCAAAACCTCGTTGCTGGAGCCAGATTCGGCCAAGCAGACAAGCGTCTCGGTAAGAGTCGCATTGCCGAATGGTCGAATGTACGTGTTTGTGATAAGACCCGACGGTGGCCTCTGAGCGAAGAGCCGAATTATAAAAGGGTGTAGGCTCACTGTTCCCAGTGTTTTCGCTTGAGACGTGACGCACGTTATTCTTCGTTGGCAGCGTTCGAGAGATGGGAAACAGATCATCTTCGATGGCCGTGATGACGCGGATTTGGGACCTTGCGAGTGCTAAATGGCTGGTAGCACTGCTCGGTT
Source organism: Aspergillus fischeri NRRL 181 (assembly GCF_000149645.3). Classification (NCBI taxonomy): domain Eukaryota; kingdom Fungi; phylum Ascomycota; class Eurotiomycetes; order Eurotiales; family Aspergillaceae; genus Aspergillus; species Aspergillus fischeri. The sequence goes on from NW_001509768.1 coordinate 2,868,363, forward strand.
CCAAGATGAGGACTGGACGAAGACTATCGCCTTCCTGTGTAGCGAATTTGACATCCAGGCCTAGGTCTTGCGCTTCCCGAAGGCCGGCAGCAAGGCATGCAATGTAGTACGCTCGTTTGTGGAAGAAGCGGTAATTGACATAATCTTTCTCCTGAAAAAGAGAACGTGGCATTGTCACTGCTAGATCGATTGTGCACTTTTCTGTCTGCTTGATACCGGTTTTCGAGGCGAAACTCCCCACCACATTGATGTTCGTTGGCGGAACATAAGATACGGAGTATTTTGTCTCCCTCGAGGGTCGAGGGTCTGGGAACGGGACGACAATGCCATGTGTGGTGCGCAATTCCCTCTCCGCCTCACAAGCTAGCATCGGAGGTCTCTCGTGGAGTCGTTCGATGGCCTCCTTTACTCTGTGTAAAGTGTCCTGAACTCTTGAGACCTGTTTGTCGTAGTTGGGCTTCGACGACGACAGCAGTTCATCCAGTTGCAGTTTGAAGAAGCTAGACTTGTAGAGTCCACTGGCTAGTGCAAATTCTCCGGAGCGGTCGTCCTGCACCTTGCTGTTTGAACGGATACTCTTCGACAGTTCAGCATCCCGGCCGTTTGAGCTGAACTTCTGAGTAGATCCATTTTCTGGAGGCGGGCTTAGTTTCCTTCTCTTCGCAGTGTGGGCTGACATGTTATGCAAAGCAAGACGATTGCCACAATTTATAAGAAGAATGAGAAAGAAAAAAAAGACTTTTAAATCGAAAATACACTTAGAAAATCATATCAGCCCAATGCAGCAGGGGGTGAAAGAAATTATTATGAGTTCAGAAGTGCTAACACTACTTTCCACTGCAGCAAATTTCTAAGATAAATTTTCTGAAGCCATTTCCTTTGTTTAGATAAGCACCATATCTTCAATATTGCACGTGATAAAACAGCTTGTGACTAACCAAATCAGCGGATTCTACCCGTTAGCGCTCCGCACTTGAGCCCCGACGTGATGCCGCCGAGATCGGTCTCGGCACATAGTAAGGTAACTAATAGTACTCAGTCCAAGTTACCACTAGTTTTTTGACTCAATTATCTCTATCCTCGCCCATTTCGAGCTTTGAATTCTCTGTTCATTTATCTTCTTCCGCTCAATCTGAGTCAAATCCGCCTCAATATCGCTCACGCCTTCTGACCGATCCTATCCGTGCTATCATGCTCCAAGATGTCGGAGGTCCCGTTCCCCCAAACACTGACCATGTATGTGCACACCCCAAGCTGCTTCTCTAAGCCCCGCCAAACAGCTCTGTCATGGTTCAATCATGGGATGATGTACGGAGTTGATGATTCCGATAACAACATACGTTTGAATATCATTGTCTTTCCCTGGCGATTACGGACCTTCGAATCGACAGGCGCATTCGTTCTCGGCGAAGCTGACCCAAAGTCAGGCAGTCAGTGTATCACTTCCTACGTGGAGTGCCAATGTAGCCTACGAAGAAGGAGAACCGTGGATTGTGAGAAAGATGAAATGCGGCTATCCTCGCTTCTTCATTCATCCCGTCATTCAAGAGCTTGCGAGGGAAGTTGTAAAACTTCATGGAAATACCGAAACAGAAGCGGCCTCGTTGTTCCCGTCACTCAAGACTGCAAGCGTATGCCGGTCATTCATTCTTTCGAGGATTCCCTCCCGAGAATCGCCAAGAATCCGTATTGTCAACTTCGTTCCTGCCCCTCACACAGAGTCTCGGCCACAGACGATAAGGTCACCCCTATCGTGTGTGATCTACCCAACAGAATATGCTTCTATCGCCAAGCAAGTATGGCAACACAGTGGAAATGGAATATCAAGTCGCCGGGGCGAATTTTGTCTAAGCGCGCTGCGAGATGGATTCCTTGTGGAGGATAAGGAACCTGCACAAGTTGAGCAATCGTCTCAGAAATTTTCGAAGGGTCCACGGCGATATCAGGGAAGAGGATCTGCGAATGATATAGTTCGTGGTGGTTCAGTCCCTGCCTCGGCCCCTGACTTGTCGACGGAGAATACTGAAACTCAGGACAGCCGTGAATACGCCCAATTTATCGAGGAGCGCTTCGGCCGGAACTTGAGCGTTTTACTGGCTGATCAAGCGAAGCAAGCTGTGCGCAGACGAATCGCGGGCGTTCTCACTGCTAATGTCGATTTAAGTGAGGCTCTCGATGAAGCATCAGGAGAGGGTAGAGTAGCAGGGTTGACAGATTCCGATGTTTTTCTCTTCCCAAGTGGTATGTGTTCAATCTTCAATACGCACCAGATCCTTCTGGCCGCTAGAGGTCCTCTGAAAAGCATATGCTTTGGATTCCCCTACATAGATACCCTCAAGACGCTTGAGAAGTGGGGTCCTGGTTGCGTGTTCTACGGACATGGTTCCGCAGAAGACCTAGACGATCTGGAATCCCGACTAGAAGGTGGCGAGAGATTTCTTGCGCTTTTCACCGAATTCCCGGGAAACCCATTACTCAAATCTCCTGATTTGAAGAGAATATACGCGCTTGCACAGAAATATGATTTTGCAGTGGTAGTGGATGAGACAGTGGGCAACTTCTTGAACATCAATGTGCTTCCTTATGCAGACATTGTCGTCAGCAGTCTGACAAAGGTCTTCAGTGGAGATAGCAATGTTATGGGAGGAAGTGCTGTTATCAATCCACATGGGCGCTATTATCAGGAACTGCGAGCCACTTTCAGCCGTGAGTACGAGGATAATCTCTGGGCAGAAGACGCTGTTTTTTTGGAGAGGAATAGCCGTGACTTTGTGTCTCGAATTGAAAAAATAAACAATACCACCGAAGACATAACGGCCTGGCTAAAGGAGTCCCCAGTCGGTGAGCAATCCAACATCCTGAGGCAAATTCTTTATTCAATTTTGACTCTTTGTTAGTGAAAGATGTTTACTACCCTAAGTACAGCACTTCGAGGGTTTTCTACGAGGACTTCCGTACCCCCAATGGTGGGTATGGTGGTCTGTTCTCCATCACCTTCCACTCTGACGCTGAAGCCATCGCATTTTTTGATCATCTCGAAGTTCTCAAAGGCCCTAGCCTTGGAACAAATTTCACCCTCAGGTGAGTGTTCATATACGCCCCCACTGCTCGTTCTTCAGGCAAGCTTTGGCTTACGCATCTGAACCAGTTCGCCATATACGCTACTCGCACATTACAATGAGCTCGACTGGGTAAGTATTGCGTTGTTCGCCCCAATTCTCCTTCTGTGGCTCGATGTCTCGCTCCCTTACCCTGGATTAGAGCCCCCCGCTCACTGCCCATTGCAGGCTGCTTCGTTTGGTGTTGAGTCGAACTTGGTGAGAATAAGCGTGGGTTTGGAGGATGTATCGGATCTTCGCGACCAAGTCCAGCGAGCCCTCGCGGCAGCAGCTAAAGCGAAGGATTAAATCAGGATTGATTTCTTCGATTTTGAGGCTCGGGTACCTTGGTACAGGGGCTACCGTCTCGCTCGGCAATGCCTACGAAACGGGGCTCGTTCTCCACTGTTATTGCTGCCAATCCGCCAGCAAAAAAGAATTTAATCAAAATAAGTGGCGGTATGCGGCGGTTAGTCAAAGGCCTGAAAGTGGTTTGACATTGCATAATGATTGATCGACTTGTGTGCAACGGCATCCCTCGATGTTGAAACTTGTTGGGCCCCCGTAATTTCTAACGGAAATGCGGTTTATCCTAGTATCCATTCAACATCATTTAATTCGGCATAGAATGCAGGACGGAACGAGAAGCTACTCGCTATCACAGAGATCGATATGCTTTCCTTAGAACTATATACGTGAATTAATAAATCAGATCCCCTGAGTATTTGCCGTTCCAATAACAATCAAGGCACAAGGTACAAAAAGTCCCACTGATATTTTCAACATATTGTTTGATCGTTAGCATCCTCACCATGGTTCTGACATGAGGAATCAGTTGTCTTTGGCAATGATTAGGTCCTGGCTAGCTGTACGTCTCAACGCCTGTCGCATCGTCTCTATGCTAAACTCGCCACCGAGGTTAGGGGAGATTGGCCTTTGGGCGGCCAATCGTGGACTACCTGCGGCAAAACTTTCCCTACTTGAAGAAAGACCCGATGCCTTGATCGAATGAGGGGTGCTAGTGACCGGATCTGTGTCCAATTCATGAAGAAGCCGTGGGGAACGTAATGGCGATGGAGAACTGTTTCGGATTGAGGGTGACTGGTGAGAGGATTCACGACTAGACAGAAAATCGGTAGCTTCCGCGTGTTCAGCATTGACGACATCAGCGAATGACACGAAGCTCAACCTTCGAAAATTAGTACTTTCCAGAGCCTTACATGGCGAATGAGGCTCTTCCAAATCCTCAGAACCATCTCTAACGTGCTCAAAACACGAAGATGCAAGCGAGGGCTCTACAGCGAAAGCACCACAAACTCCCGCTGTAGCAGATTGGTGGACGTTATGTGTGACGATCTCAACTGTATCTGGGCTGAGGCGATCGTCGGTGATTGCGACAGAGGATGCCTCCAGAACGGGAGGAATATGGTTTTCCATACTTATATGTGAAGGGATCGAGGGCGATGTATGCACCGGCAAAAGATCTTTTTGCACGTCGCGCTCAAAGATCGAGGACGGCGACAAGGATGGAATCCTTGAATCTGACTGATCTATGCAGTCTGGTGAAGCCGATCTGGAGAGATGTCTCGGTCTATATGATAGGCTAGGGTACTTGTCCGGCGACTTGGGGCGCTCATTAGCAGCGGACAGATGTGTACCGGGAAGAGCGGCCGAGGTTATCTGGTCACCGTTTCCAATCTTGTGGTCTTCTCTTAAGTAGCGCTGGCGTTCCAATTCGATCCGGCTTTGGTCAGTGACATTTGATTGGAATTTGTCGACAGATGTGTCCTGGATATCTCCCCGTTGGTCTCGTAGAAAGGTTCTTATTGGCTCTTCATTCAAGTGACTGCTCCCTCGGCGATGGATTATCGAGTCTGGACAATCCTGCGTATCCATGGCAGGTGGGCAGACCTGTATTCTTTGCTGAAATGAGATAGCCGTAACAGCTTCGCACATCACTACTCCACTGCTAGAGGTTTGAACACCTTGTGGAGCGCTTTCTGTGCAAGTATAGGACTCCCCGGGAAGCTCCTGGTCCTTTAGAGATACTCTAAGGCCCCTGATTCTTTTATGGCTTTGGCTCCAAGTGGTGTAGTATAAAGTGAAGTATTTGTGCACATTTCGCAATGAACGAAGGAGTTTCGGAGCTACTGGCTCCCATGCGAGTAGTAGAGTCTGCGCAATAGCTGACGTGTGCAGAAACGTAACCAAACTTAGTAGGCGTTAGGGACGACAAAATACTTTGAGGAGGTGAAATAAGACAAGGTTCGCAATACCTAGAGTGAAGTCAGGCAGGTCGGTGATCTGAGGTTCTGATTGAAAATGGTCGGGGGTATGACGTCGATCCTCTTATCTGACAGGTTAGAAAGTAGGCTGGCTGAAGGGACACGGAACATAAACATTCGTTAAAAAGGTAATATTGCGATAAAATCATTTTAAAGCAGCCAAATACAGATAGATCAGAAGAAATGCTCGAGGTAGGCCATTGTACGGTAGCATATATCAGTTGGTAATAAGTCGTGGTTAAGGCGGAGAGAATGAATGTGCGACATTGGGCTTCTGATGATATTGATAAAGGGATGGATGCATCCAGAGCTTTCAGTGGAAATGTCAGCTACTTAGAAAAAGAGGTAAGGTACGGAGTACTCCGTATTCATAACATCTTACCTTACCTACCTTACCTAGGTACCTTAGGTACCTTGGACATAGGTAACACAATGAATAGAGACAGTATGCACTTAGTGCCAGCGTACACACCTATCAAGTTTAGGATTTGTTTCTGACGAGTGCTGGAACTGAGGATGAACTGAGGATTTTATCAAGCACCTTTCTATACTCCGTAGCTAGCACTTATTTGAATATATTACCTTAACAACCCATAGAATTCCTGCTGATTTTACACTGTTTTTAGATTTCATATGGAGTACTTTACGTGGCAGAGTACACCTTACGGGTATAACACAAGGTAACTACCAGCAAAGGTAGGTACATTACAACCAGAGATTAAGGTAGCTCCGTAGATACATCTCACAAATAGGAAGAAAAATCCTCATACGGGAATCCTAAAGACACCGGGGCAGACCTGCATAGACTGCCTATGATATAGTGGCAGTGTTTTTCTCTACCTACCTTACGGGGGTGTTTAAAGCACCTTAGATACACAGATACCCTAGCTCTTTTCACGCACAAACACAATATGGACTGTCGAGGCCCTTCATATAGATATGATATATATTACCCATAGGTCGGAGACAGGACTTGAGGGGACATCTTTAAACTTCTAGATACTCCATCTTCTTGTACCTGGGACTGTCGTAAGGTGCCTGTAGGTGAATGAATACCTCTAGGTAGGCATGTATTATTGAACGTACCAAGACAGGTACCCACCGGCTTCGTTTTACCGTATAATTACCCAGCCAGGGCCACCTCCAATTATTCCGCTGTCACGGGACCTTCAATAATTCGCAAAAAATGTTGGCATGCCATCTCAAACCGAAGTTTGAGATCCCGCCCTTTCGTAACTGGTCTAGGTTGGGTGCACGGAAACATCATTTAATCGTTGACTTGAGAGGCAGTATGTCCATTGATGTTCAATTCAAGCACATCCTTATTCGATTATTGTCTCCCGCTAATAATTGATTGTATTCTAGGTTTCCGGCACCAGGGTCAAATTCAATCGCCATTTGCCTGTATCGCTTAGATATTGGGAACCATGTCCAAGCATCCAATCCACACAATGGCAACTTTCAGTGTTGTTTCGAAGAGGCCATTCATAACATTGCCGTTTCTAATACCCTCCTGCGAGCCGGTGGCTCTGGTGTTGCGCCGAAATCAGTCTTCATACAGACGTACGAAACAACGTCTTCGCGTTAAGCCGGATGCCTCTTTTGGCTTCTCTTCGGATCAATCTCAGGATCACATTATCTTCAATCCTCCTTCGAGCGCTCCGTCTGTCTTTCATACACCGACAAAATTTCTTCCCCCTGATGATGCTCGGAGAACCCACCGCACCGACGTGTCAATGAAAAGTGATCAGAATCCCGAAGATCTTCCTCCTGTATTCAATTCGCCAACGGAAAAAAAGTATCACCTGACTCCGTCTGATATAGAGGAAATCCGCAAACTCAGACTCAGCGACCCTATGACTTGGAGCAGGTGGAAGTTAGCCAAGCGATTTGACTGCTCTCCGATGTTCATCGGTATGGTCTGCGAAGCCAGTCCTCAGAAGAAGGAAATTCAGAGACAGGTCTTGGAGGCTGTCCAGTCGAGATGGGGTTTGAAAAGACGGATGGCCAGAGAAGACCGTCAATTGCGGAAAGAATCCTGGGGCAAGGATGAATGAATATTGGATAGTACAAGATCTATGCTGTATACAAAGACTTAATTTATTATGTCCCTACTTTCTTTGATCCCCTCACTGTGCCTTTTCCATCAATCCTGATGGGTTTGTGCTGTATTATAAGCATATAAGCATAGGTAGCATGGTGCTGTATCACAATTTACCATATTTGGATCTATTCATAATACGGCTATAGTGATTCAGCTTTTCAATTGGTCTTGCTATTTTTCAAATGGAATAGAAAGTGAAATAACCGAGTTAATCCGCTCTGTAGGTATGTTCGACTCGAGGTGCGGTTCGCCTAGTCGCGGCAGGAGGGAAAAAAGGTCGTGTGTGAGCGAAGATATCTCGATTCTCGGCTCCACGTTTAGGTAACAGCTCTCCAATAATCATCCAATAATGATTCATCCGACAAACCATAGGTGATTCCTACTGTAGCCGCCCAAATGCCCCTCCCCCTCCGTCGCATTGCAACGTCCCTGACAGACCAAACTCTTCATAAGCTCTACAAAGGATATCCTCAATCTGTTATCAAAACAAAGTGCTGGGGATCACAACTTATCTATCCAAAAACGAACCATACATACGCTCACCGATCCTTTTACGGAAACATTAGTGACCGAAAAATGGCGCCGCAACTAGAACCATTTTTCACGCAGTACGTTTGTACTCCGTGGAATTTTTGTGGAATATTTCTCATTGACTGACGTCCAAAATGTGAATTGTTGCAGGGTTGATGAATTGTCAAACTCTTTTATCGACCGTATGGCCCTTTGGTTTGATTCCCACTTGACACATACTAACTAAAGCCAAGGGTTGCGAAAGGCTGTCGCGATTCCATCTATTTCTGCGCATGATGAGAACAGGAAGGATGTCTTCAGGGTAAGCAGTGCAAGAACCATTTCTAGGGACGGACTGATGACGTGTCCAATCTTAAAAGATGGCGCATTTCCTTGCCTCCGAACTAGAGGCACTTGGAGCCGAAGTTGAGCAAAGACCCTTGGGTAAACAACCAGGCAAAGAGCATCTTGACCTTCCCCCTGTTGTCATCGCTCGGTATGGTAACGATAAAAACAAGCGGACGATCTTAGTCTATGGTCACTATGATGTGCAGCCTGCCCTCAAAGACGATGGCTGGGCTACTGAGCCTTTTGAATTGACTGTAGACGATCAAGGGAGAATGTTCGGCCGTGGAAGTACAGATGACAAAGGCCCTGTTTTAGGTTGGCTGAATGTCATTGAAGCCCACCAAAAAGCCGGTGTTGAGCTGCCTGTCAACCTTCTCTGTTGCTTCGAGGGCATGGAGGAGTATGGCTCAGAAGGTTTGGAGGAATTCATTCAATCCGAAAGCAAGAAGTTTTTCAAGGACGCAGACGCTGTTTGCATCTCGGACAACTACTGGCTCGGAACTGAGAAGCCCTGCCTGACATACGGTTTGCGGGGTTGTAACTATTACTCCGTCAGCATCTCAGGTCCCGCGCAAGACCTACACAGTGGTGTTTTTGGTGGTTCTACCCATGAGCCGATGACGGATATGGTGAACATCTTGTCAAAACTTGTTGACCCTAAGGGCAACATTCTGATTCCTGGCATTATGGACCTCGTTGCACCCCTGACCGAAGAGGAAAACTCATTGTACGGCAAGATCAGCTATACGATGGACAATCTCCACGAGTCGCTAGGTAGTAAGACGAATATTCATGCAACAAAAGAGAGAACACTCATGGCAAGATGGAGGTACCCATCCCTATCTATCCATGGCATCGAGGGCGCATTCTCCGCTCCTGGCGCCAAAACTGTTATACCAGCGAAGGTTATCGGGAAGTTTTCCATTCGAACCGTTCCAAATATGGAAAGTGACGATGTGAACAAGCTTGTGTTCGACTACATTAAGGCGGAGTTTGCCAAGCTGAATAGCAAAAATACTCTGGACGTGTGGCTTCAGCATGATGGAAAGTGGTGGGTTGCTAGCCCTAAGCACTGGAACTTCACCGCTGCAAGCAAGGCTGTCAAGCAGGTCTTCGGTGTAGAACCTGATATGACTCGTGAAGGCGGCAGGTACGTACACTATTCGAGTTTACTTTCCAGAGTTGACTACTTACATCGCGATACATCGGCTAATATTGACATAGCATTCCTGTTACTCTAAGTTTTGAACAAGCAACAGGAAAGAATGTATTACTTCTACCGATGGGTAGCTCAACCGACGCTGCCCACTCGGTCAATGAGAAACTGGACAAGAAGAATTACATCGAAGGTACCAAATTACTTGGTGCTTATCTGCACTACGTTGCGGAGGAGCCCGCCGGCGAAGTCTAGGATGGTGGTTATCCAACTCCGCGCTGAGGATCACACTCGTTTATGGTGTAATGCAATCTATTCCTGGGTAATATTGCCTCTTCTACGGTTGCCATCTTGGTCTACTGCGGACGCAATGTGATCTTTCAAAGACTGAATTACAATTCTGGGTCCTGTTCAACACTCCAGCAATACAGGCGCATCTCAGTTGTCTTAGTTTGCTCAGCGTAGCAGAACATTCAAGACTGTGGGAGTCAATCTTCCTCTCATTCACAAGTCGTCCATTGCAAACCCCTATTTGAAGCTAGACTCTACGTAACAGTAAATAAGACCGCCAGTGAATGTGGGAGGATTTCATCGTTCTATGTAGTAAGACGCAGTCTTCCCGCTTGCCCCACATCACTTGACCCGATGGAGATAAATTTCGGACTTAAGAATGCAGTTAACAAGACACGCGACGACGCGACTCAGCAATAGATGCTAATAATTGTGCTGGGCTCCATATTGAGTCTCACCTTGGGTATTTCTTAGCGCACAGCCGTGTCCCGTTTTCGCAAATACTCTGCAGCAGGAAGACGTGACGTATCGCTAGACGAGCATGATTGAAATTTCATGACCAAAAACTTATCTGCTCCTTGATGATGGCATCTGCGAAGCGTTTACAGGCGTCCCAGGACCCTGAAAGCTTCAATGATGAAGGCGGCGGCACGTCTCTAATGTCCACTTCGGTACGACTATCAATACATGTTATGCATTCAGCAAGTTGACGTGATTATACAGCGCAAACGTATTCGTAGGTCTGAAACATCACGGTCCGAAGAAGACAACGAATCAAGCGATGCTGGGACAAGGAGTTCTTGTTCCATCACTGAGGCTCTGGATGATGACGAGGATGAATTGGAGCTGCGTGCTACACAAGCAATCCAAGAGAAATACTCTTTCGCCAATGAAGAACAGAATATCCCTGCTGAGTACGGCATCCTCGAGCGCGTCGAGTGTTACAATTTCATGTGTCACGATCATTTCCGAGTCGAATTGGGCCCGTTGATAAATTTTATCGTGGGCAAGAACGGTAGTGGAAAGAGCGCTGTTCTCACTGCCATAACTCTCTGCTTGGGTGGTAAAGCTTCTGCGACCAACCGTGGTCAGAGTTTGAAAAGCTTCATCAAAGAAGGGAAAGAGTAAGTCGCATCTTGCAATATAAACGCAGGTTTCTAACCATGTTTCCCGCTAAAGAAGTGCAACTATCATCGTGCGACTGAAGAACCAGGGTGATGGAGCCTTTATGCCTGATGACTACGGAAAGTCAATCATAATAGAGCGTCACTTCTCCAAAAATGGCACGAGTGGATTCAAGATCAAAGCTGAGAATGGGCGTATAATTTCCACTAAGAAGGCGGAGCTCGACTCAATCATTGACTATTTCACTCTCCAATTTGATAACCCCATGAACGTCCTCTCACAGGACATGGCTCGCCAATTTCTCAGCACGTCTAGTCCTGCCGATAAGTATAGGTTTTTTGTGAAGGGCGTTCAGCTGGAACAACTGGACCAAGACTACAGGCTTATCGAAGAATCTGCCGATCAAATTGAAGAGAAGTTGAGAAACAGAGAGCAAGACATCAGGATCTTAAGAGATCTAAAAGATACAGCGGATCGCAGATTGGAGAAATCAGATCAGCAGGAATCACTCAGAAGTCGCATTAGGAACATTCGAAACCAAGTGGCCTGGGCTCAGGTTGAGGAACAGGAAAAGGCAAGTCACACAGCCTGTAGGGCCAGTATTCCTATGTCTAACAAACAACTAGTTGAGAGACTCCTTGGAGGGCGAGCTCGCGCGGACAGATGGAGAGATAGCAACGGCTGAGGCTCAATTGAGCGTATTCGACGTCAATATACAGGACACAGAGCGTGAATGTGCGGCTGCAGCGGAGTTCCTCAACCAAGCTACTTCCAGGCTCGATCAAGCCAAGAGCGAAAGAAACGAAATAAAAACCAAACTGGAAGAACAATTAAGCGAACGCCATGACCTGCAGGTATCCTCGCTATCTTACGCCTGACATTTCTCACCTTCTGATCGTCTTGCGCAGGCCGAACAACGTCAAATCAAGGAATACCTCAGAACCACAGAGACAAGGATTCGTGAAACTCAGAATCAGATTGCTGACGAAAATCGGCGCCTGGCGGATCTTAGTGGCGGGAGTTATTCTCGAAAAGAGGAACAAGTCCAACAAGCAAAGACCGAGGCCGCTGAGATTCGGAGACAGTGCGAAGAGCACCAGCAGAGTGCTCGCCAGCTATACCAAGAAGCCGAAGAAGCCGAGATTGCGGTCAAATTAGCTGCCGCTCCTATAGACAAAATGAAGGCTGAGGTCGACCAGGCAGAGTCCAACTTACGCAATCTCAACAGGGAAGGAATCAGACGTACAGGCTTTCATGAAAGGATGCCAGCACTCCTTAAAGAGGTAGCAATTGAACGGTCCTTCTCCAGGAAACCTGTGGGCCCCATTGGAAGTTACGTGAGCTTGTTGAAACCAGAGTGGTCATCTATATTGGAGAACGCCTTTGGCACCACATTGAACAGCTTCATAGTGACCTCTAAGCGAGATATGAACATTCTTTCACACATAATGCAGAGGGTTGGCTGGTAAGCGATTCCGGAGCTCCGTGCCAGTTGGGTTTAACTAAACTATTATATTCAGCGTGTGTCCTATATTCATAGGAAGTGATGGCCATATTGATACGTCAGAACATGAGCCGGAACCTCACTATGATACAGCCCTGCGGGTTCTTCAAGTGAGTTGGCGAGTTTCACCGTTAATCTCTTTTGCTTCTGAATTCCAGTTCTGAAATTAATGCGACTGTTGCCTAACTCTGAGGTTTAGATCGACAACGACCTGGTTCGGCGACAGTTGATTATAAATCACGGCATAGAGCAGATGCTCCTGATTGAAAGGCTGGAAGATGCCTCGTCTGTGCTCTTTGATGGGCAGCGCCCGAAAAATGTGAAGCGATGCTACTGTATTGATCGGACAGATCGGCGCCGAGGAATTCATCTTTCCTACAGTCGAACAGGAGATCCCAGCCAGGCACCAGTCCAAGCCTACAATGGGAGTCCACGGATGAAATCCGATTTAGAATCACAGATCAGGTGATTATTTGAATAACGAGATAGGGACTTGCCACGAGCGCTAATATTCAATGTCCACAGAATTCAGCGTGATGTAGTAGCAGGTCTTAGACGCGAACTAAGCAATCAGGAACAGCAATTGCGCTCCGCTCGATCTCGCCTAGAGAGCTGTAAGCAAGCTATTGAGAGACATAAGCGAAGATCAAAAGAATTACAAATTCTGTTGCAGAGGCAAGAAGATCAAGTGGAAGAGCTCGCTGACGCGCTTGAAAGAGAGACTGTCGAGGATGGACATCTGGATGTGCTACGAACAACTCTTCAAGAGGCCGAGGCAGAGAAACACCTAAACGAAGGGTCTTTGAAGGACAGCGTGGATGCTATGGATGCCATAATGAGGAAACTGAAAGCGACCAAGCAAGAGCTTTCTGCAAAAGATGCCGAAATCTCGACCTTGCAGGAAGAGCTCCGGGTTGCTCAGGGAGAGGAGCACTTGGTGCAAGACAAGCGCCGGAAGATCATTGGTCTTAAAAATACAGCAATTGAGCGAGTCAATGACATCAAGCTCAACAGAACAAGGATTCAACAAGAAAAAGATCGTGTTGCCGCACGTGTCGTCGAATATGAGGAGAAAGCCAGTCTAGTTTCACCGCGTGTTGCGATTGATGAAGGGGAAACTGCGAACACTCTGTCCAAGAAGCTTGAGAGACTCCACGGTGATCTTCAACGCTCGAATCAACAGTCAGTATAAGACCAGGGTTTTCTTGACTGTCCCATTGACGGAGTACTAGACTCGGGGGATCGCGTGATGAAATTGCTGCTGAAGTGGAAAGGGCTACTGCGGCCTATCAACGAGCGATGAAGCAAATTGAGGAATTTAGACTGCTATCTGATGTAGGATGAGTACATACAAGGCGAACAATGACCCTTTGCTAACCGTTTGTCCAGGTTCTCAAAGCAACTCTGAGGCATCGTAAAGCTCGTTGGCTCATCTTCAGGTCGCACATCTCGTCTCGTGCCAAAGCTCAATTTACATACCTCTTGAGCGAAAGAAGTTTTCGCGGTCGACTATTGACTGATCATAATGGCAAGCTCCTCGATTTACAGGCAGGTGATGTTGAGTACCGTCGAGCATGGTCACTGGATCTGACGAGTTGCCTAGGTCGAGCCTGACATAACAAAGGATAGTGCGGGCCGTGGTGCGAAGACTCTGTCCGGTGGCGAGAAATCATTCTCGCAAGTTTGTCTCTTGTTGGCGCTCTGGGAGGCCATGGGATCCCCAGTCCGTTGCCTGGATGAATTGTAAGTCAGCGCCGTGCTGTTATATTTCTCATTGACTGATTGATATTTTGACAGTGACGTATATATGGATCATATCAACAGGAAAATGGCGATTGATATGCTCGTGAGTTCTCTTTGCAAAGCAACCTGTACTGAACTTGCTTTAACGGTTCATGGCAGATGCTCGCTGCCCGGCGGTCCATTGGGCGACAATTCATACTTATAACACCGGGTTCTAGAGCCGAAATCACCCTGGCACCGGATGTTCGAGTGAAAGAGTACGCCAGCATACGGAAAAATAGTGTTGTGTTGTGACTAATGATATGTGTAGGTTGGCAGAGCCAGAACGTGGCCAGACGAGGCTTCTATTTTGAACAGGATCAGATGCCTGAGTTACAGATTTCTCTCTCGTTTGTTTGGAGGAATAAGTGGTCTGTCTCGATTCCTGGTTTCATCGTCTTTCCGAGCGCCAACTTAGATATACCCTGCTAAATAGAAATCGATTCGAGATAAAGGGCAATGCCCAGCAAGGTGAACTCGAAGAAATCTCAGTAGCATTAAATTACGTTGGTCGAACATCCCTGGTTATTGTAGCTCAATGTGCAAAATGCATAAGAGACGGCCCCTTTGTGCCCTTTGTGCTCTTCGAAAGCGAACAGTCAATTCCAGATCGTGATAGTGACTTGAGCAGTGAGTAGGCAGGTACTGGGCTAGTTACCTTGACTGCTCAGTAAGGTCAGGTAGTGGACCCTTCGAAGGCGGCAAGGGCCCTACTCATCACCTACTGGTCAGTGGTCATCGCACCATCTCCATTATTATTCACTTACCTGTACGTCTCTACTCACTCAAGAAGTTTTCCTCCACATACAACACCTTGCATTACTGCAGTGACTTCTTCTTATATTCATCTAAAATCTACTGACTCAAGTCCTATTGTCTGTGGGCTTCTAATCTCGATCTCCCACTATCCAATCGACCTCCGTACACCTGTCTTCAACTTTCCGTACCCTCGATAATCCTCATCCATCCTGGAAGACCTTGAGCTTCCAAGCCTCGTTCCTATCATCGGTTCGCTTACGAGTGGTCTCTCTGGAGGAGATTTGAACAAAATTAGGCTTATAACCTCGCTAACTGGAACCGTACTCGCCTTGTATTGATTGAACAGGAACGCAGACTTTTTTGCTCTGATACAAGTCTTACCTCTGAATATCTGGGAGCTGCTCAGGATTCGAAACCACAATTTCGAGGACTTCCTATCCCGGTTCTCCAATCAATCATTCTTCCAATCTCCGTTGCGACAACACTGTCTTATTCCTGGAATAACTTGGCCTACCATTTTTTTTCTAGACTTGGGGAAATTTGACATTTTTTTTTTCCTACTTCTGGCTCATCATGGCAGACGCTCTTGCAAATCAGCTCAACAACACAAGCTTAGGGTATGTTCACGTTACCAAGTGGCAGCTGTTTTCAGTTCGAGATAACTCAACTCATACACCCTCTACAGGGAAGCAAACTCGGAAATGAGGTGGAGAGAACAATTGAATATGCCTGCGAAAGACGCAAGACCGCAGACTGAGGTTTGTGGCTTAATAATGGTGTCACTCTTGCATGTGCATCGTGTCTGACCGAGTTGTAGGATGTGACCGCCACTAAAGGCCTCGAATTCGAAGACTTTTATATCAAAAGAGAGCTTATGATGGGCATATTTGAGGCTGGGTTTGAGAAACCTTCTCCAATCCAAGAAGAGACAATACCAGTCGCTCTTACAGGCCGCGATATTCTGGCTCGCGCAAAGAACGGCACCGGCAAGACAGCAGCTTTCGTTATCCCTACTCTGGAACGCATCAATCCTAAGAGCACAAAGACTCAAGCACTCATCCTTGTACCAACAAGAGAGCTTGCGCTCCAAACATCCCAAGTTTGCAAGACTCTTGGAAAGCATCTGGGGATCAACGTCATGGTCACTACCGGAGGGACGGGTTTGATGGATGATATCATAAGACTGAACGACGCTGTGCACATTCTCGTGGGGACTCCGGGAAGAGTATTGGACTTGGCCAGCAAGGGCGTTGCGGATCTTTCGGAGTGTCCTACATTCGTCATGGATGAAGCTGACAAGTTACTGTCCCCTGAATTTACACCCGTCATTGAGCAGCTGCTGTCATTTCATCCAAAGGATAGACAGGTGATGCTCTTCAGCGCCACCTTTCCGTTAATTGTCAAATCATTCAAGGTAAGGCGAGACTATTTTTGTTCGTTTCGAGCTGTCCACTGATAAGCTTCATAAAGGATAAACATATGCGCAATCCTTATGAGATTAATCTTATGGATGAACTTACTCTACGAGGAATCACCCAATACTACGCTTTTGTGGAGGAAAAACAGAAGGTCCACTGCCTGAACACCCTATTCTCAAAGCTTCAAATAAACCAGTCGATCATTTTCTGCAACTCCACCAACCGAGTTGAACTTCTTGCGAAGAAGATTACAGAGTTGGGCTACTCTTGCTTCTACTCGCACGCTCGAATGCTCCAGCAACACAGAAATCGGGTTTTCCACGACTTCCGCAATGGTGTGTGTCGCAACCTCGTCTGCTCCGATTTGCTCACTCGAGGTATCGATATTCAAGCAGTGAATGTTGTCATAAATTTCGACTTTCCGAAGAATGCGGAAACATACCTTCACCGGATCGGCCGATCTGGTCGTTTCGGACACTTGGGTCTTGCCATCAATCTCATAAATTGGGATGACCGCTTCAATTTGTACAAGATCGAGCAGGAACTGGGAACGGAAATACAGCCCATTCCCCAGAATATTGACAAGAAGCTATATGTCTATGATTCTCCAGAGACAATTCCTCGTCCTATCTCCAATCCATCACAGCCACGTCAAATAACCAATACTCCGGCAAATACTAGCACTGCAGACCGCCGCCATCATAATCATCCAAATAATGGGCAATACCAGTTCAATCGAGGCCGTGGTTCATACCGTGGACGGGGGCAGGGTCAGCGCCGGAGCGCACAGACCGAAACCAACAAGTTCGGTCACCCTCAGGGCCAACACAGTGGCAAGACTTCGACAGCGCCGGTGTCATGATTTCGCTGTTGTTATCTCTCACTTGCTTGGAATAATGACCTGAATGTCTACGATCGGTTCGCTCCCTTTTGCTTGCACTCGACCAATGAGAGACCCTCCCGCAGTTTGGGGCCTCCTGTCCTTTTTCCGATTCATTTGCTTGGCTCTGGCGATCTATTTATTCCCTTTGATTTACTGCGCGCACATCTTGCCGTTCTCTCCTCTTTTGCCTTGAGAAGCGGGTTTTTCGAATTGTCTGTACGGTTTGCACTACTTCATTGTAGTGTATGTGGCTTTTTTTTTACGCTACCTTCACTGCATCATTTGATCTCGTTATTTGCTTGATCCGGTGCCAGTTATGCCGGATTTCTCGGGTGCTTTTCTTTTAACTTGTACATACCTTCCATTGTTTCAAAGCAACGGGTTGGCGTTTCAGGGTGTTCTTCGATCGGTGTCACTCTTCGGCGTTCACAGGTGTCTTTCTGCAAGGCACTGGTGCATTATCGGCTTATCTTTGGCTTCGACTTGTCAAGTGAACCAGAATTACGGCGCATACCTCAGCTTCTGACAGCTTCTGACGGGCCAGTCGTGTTTCAGTCCTTTCATGTCCGTCTTGGCTTCGAGGCTGCACTTTTGTGATCTCAGACTCGTACCTTGCTACGTACATCTGATGGGGTTCAGGAGTTTCTGTCTGATTACTTTTCGGATTCCAACTTCTCATTCTTCAATCTCGCTAAGTTACCTGCGTCCTGGGCTTATCCGGCAAGCATGAAAGCTAGGACATATGGGCAATGATGGCTCCTGAGTCTGCTCACCCTGTCTCGGCATACCAAAACTCCCATCAATCTTGCGTCAAGGTGGAGTTGCGCCATTAATTTGTCTTCCGTCCTCGCCGCATTGTTTGAAGGACAACATTCTTCAAAGCAACGCAGAAATGAGATACTGATAAGGAATACAACAAGGGAGGGTTGGGTCTGCAGGATTCAGATGGTTACAGGGCTTGGTTCATCTCGGATGAGCGGATGTGATGATCAAAGAGTGAAGGAGAAAAACGCACATACAGACGCTCCCGACATGCAAAAATGAAAAAAGGAACAAAAAAAAGGAAGAGGAGGAGAACTTGGTGGAAGGAAAATGGGAAGAAAATTTAGAAAATCGCTGGCAGAGGAGTTCTGGATGGTACCAACCCCTTCTAGGTATATGATAGCCTTAACATTGGTAGCATCTAGTAAAATGTAAATGTTTCCCTCTGTCAGAACTCTCGAACACTTCTCATGTATATTGGATAGGAGACCTACCCATCATATATGTTTCTCATAAATAACTTGTGGAGCATAAGTCACCCATAGATGCTGGAGAGGCCATTTTGCGTTTGGTGCATATGTTGCATCCCGTATCCCTAATACCGGCTGTCCCTAACTACAGCAATAAAAATTATTGCTTACGGGCGTCAACCGGAATTCGCATTTGAAAATGGCTACTGCGGAAAAAGATCCCAAGTCCAAGGTCAGGAATTTCAAAATAATACCCGGCTTCGCGCAGTCACTGACTTCATTATAGCCCAGCAGCCTGCGGTCTATCATAGCGGGCTCTTCCGCGGGAGCGGTTGAGATTGGCAAGTTCACAGTTATTGAAATCGCCTGTTACTTGAAAATACCCCTGCTGACTCCATAGCAGCGATTACTTATCCAGCGGAGTGTCAGACTACCTTATCTTTTATGATATGTCAGGCTAATCAAATTGTGCAGTCGCGAAGACACGATCGCAGCTCAATCGCAGGCTCCCCGATGCCAAAAAGCTCCCATGGCCACCGTTTGGGAAACAATGGTATGCCGGATGCACGACTTTGATCATAGGGAATTCTCTTAAGGCTGGCATCCGTAAGTTCCATCTGGTGGTGCTGCGCTACCATTGTCCAAACTCTTTGATAGAGACTCACGCTAGAATATTCGTAAGGCTTCGTTGCCTTCGACACCTTCAAATCTCTACTTCAGGATGAAAATGGCAATATATCCGGACCAAGAACCGTGATTGCCGGCTTCGGGGCTGGATTCACAGAGTCCCTATTAGCAGTGACTCCATTCGAAAGCATCAAGACACAGTTGTTCGTTGTCACCTCACAAACTGTTACCAGGGTGCGCCGTGCAACTGACAGACGGGAAACAGAATTGACGATAGAAAATCTCCAAATCCTCGTATGCGTGGGTTCTTGCACGGCAGTAAGATCATCTTTCAGGAGAGAGGTCTTCGGGGCTTTTTTCAAGGCTTCGTTCCTACAACAGCGAGACAGGCGGCCAACTCGGCGACGAGATTCTCAAGCTACACAATGTTGAAGCAGTTGGCTCAGGGCTATGTCGCACCCGGCGAGAAGCTAGGAACTGCCAGTACATTCGCTCTTGGTGGGATAGCGGGCCTTATTACAGTGTACGTAAGCCTTCGTAGCCGGAGGACGACATTGTGAGCTGTGTCCATCGCTAGTCGATATGCTAATATTACCTTCCACGCAGCTATGTGACGCAGCCTCTTGACACTGTCAAAACCAGGTGAGCCTTTAAGAACTTGAAATTTGCGCCTATAGATTGGTACTTACCCCTCAGCAGAATGCAATCGCTCGAAGCTAGTAAAAATTACAAAAACAGCTTCGTTTGCGCCGCGCGAATTTTCAAAGACGAAGGCTTGCTTACGTTCTGGTCAGGGGCTGTACCACGTCTAGCAAGATTGATCATGAGTGGAGGAATAGTGTTCACAATGTTCGTTGGATTAAGTCATTCTCGTCCACACTTTCGGGTGCTAATTCATCACAACCAGGTATGAGAAGACAATGGAGGCTCTCGACTCTATCGATCCTGAGAGAAAATACATATGACGCCGGAACACTATATGAAGTAGTAGATGCTTTAGTTGTATATATGTCGAAGCGGAGTCAACGGGTTCAAGGTTGGCGGACTGAAGTGAACTTTGTTTCACCGCACCGATGGCCAATACCTAACAGTTAGTTGAGGATGATCGTGCAGGCTAATATCAATTTCGGCACTAATGTGAAGGACAACTTTACTCCCCGACGGCATTTATCGAATTTTCTGCAGATATGGCTGCTATCTCCTGATCAGCCAGCCAAGTTCTGACACTATCCATTATAGTCTCAAGACTTTCGCCGCCATCAAGAACATTGTCCAGATTGTGCACTGTAATGCCGCTACGGTGGTCAGTGCAACGACTCTGTCCATAATTGTATGTGCGGATCTTGTCACCACGACCCATCCGAGCGACGCCTCCAAGAACACCTCTTCTTAACTCAACAAGTTCCTGCTCACGAGCTTCTTGTCTAGCCTCGGCCAATTTTGCTCGTAGCACTTGCCATGCCTTTTTCCGGTTCGCATGCTGAGACCGGGAATCCTGCATTGAAACGACAATTCCAGTGGGTATATGAGTCAACCGGATGGCTGACTCGGTTTTGTTTACATGCTGACCTCCGGCTCCGCTCGCGCGCATCTTCTCGGTGCGAACTTCCTGGGGATCAACATAGTAGTCACTGTCTGGGTCGTCGAAATTCAAAGCACTGTCCATACTGGCCCCTGCCTCTGGGAAGCTGGGAAGAACCATCACGCTGACCGCACTTGTATGGGTACGTCCCTTAGTCTCCGTGGCCGGCACTCTCTGCACCCTATGGACCCCAGACTCAGTCCTCAAAAGATCATACGCTCCGTCTGCGTCGATCTCTACGACTGCTTCGCTCAGGCGATCATCCGAAGGCCCGTCTTGCACATCGAGCTTGATCACATTGGACCGTAGGCCACGTCGAGTACAAAATGCAGTGTACATCCTCAAAAGCTCGAAAGCAAAAAGGCCAGCTTCGTCTCCACCTGCGCCGGGGCGAATTTCGAGTAGGCAGGGAAGACCTGCAAAGGGGTGGCGGGGAACAAGGGAGTTTTTCAGGGTCTTTGATATGGCTGGCAAAGTACGGTCGCTACTTTTTAAGTCTTCAAGAGCAAGAGATCTTAGCTCGTCGTCGGTCTCTGGATCTTCAATTAAGGATCTGAGTTCCGATAGGGACTGAGATTAGAATAATCATGTTAGTCAAAATTCGCACGAGAAGAAGCAAATCTTTCATTTTTGACTTGCCTCGTGCGCGCGATCCCATTCCTGCAACGCTTGCGCGATCGATGCAAGTTCGCCCACTCGCTTCGCAGTCTTCGCGTCAAATGAGTCCGTCAATTGGGCGGAAAGCCTGGTATGTTCAGCCGCCAAGGAGCGGGCCCGGGTTAGTAACGCCGGTGAGAGATGAGAACCTGATGGAAGATTAGCCCATATGTATGCAGAAGACCCTTCGCTTTACGTAGCAGTCAAAGTATCCCTACTCGTGTTCAAGTTCCGCTGTTGTGAGATGGCCCTATGGCTCAATGTGGTCCAAGCAGATCGTGCAAGACATCGAGAGCATATCCATGAGAAGCCAATCATTGTGAGTTGAATCTGAGAGAAAGAGCGGTATGAAAGAAAGAGCCCAATCTCAATGCTTTGCGCGCGTTATGAAGCGCGGGCTAGGTGATGGAACTATGGCCGAAAAAACTGGCTCGATTAGAACACCTGCTTTTGCAGACCAGGTAGTAAGTGCCTCTTCAATCACACTGCTTCTGAGTTGCAACCCTTATACACTGACTAAGTAGGGAGCTCCCGCCTTCAAATTTGCGGATTTCTGGATGTGTATTTAGAACTTGATATACTTATTCATCCACCGGGTTTCATCACGTGAATATATTACAATTTCAATACAGTATTCTGTAACGGGTCTGTAAAGGCCAGACTGGAGGTTAAGCATATTCTAGATGATAGAATATCTACGAAACTTGGTCGAATTGTATATAAAGAATGCCTCACTATGTAACTCGCCTAGCGACCTCTTTCAAGGTCCTGTTGCTGTGCTGCTGTCCTTCAGATTTTCCATAGTTCAAGCCATCTACCTGGCTTATTCACAGCTCGCACTTTGAAGCAGGTTAAGTGCTGCTGAGTGAATTCTATTATGCGCTGTTTGTCTAAGACTCGTGTGATGCCATAGGTCTCAACGATATCTTATGGGTTGAACTGCCAACATGCTCATTACTTTGGAGTCTTTCACAGTTTTCCTGGCCTGTTTTTCAGTTGCTTGTGGCCTCCAGTCTGCGGAGATACCCCCTGATACTCCTCTGTCGTCTCTGGTCGCTTCGGCAAAAGCCCATCTTGCTAGTGGTTCTGCACGCGATGCTCTGCTCTACTTCGATGCGGCCGTCTCGCGAGATCCAAGCAATTATCTCACAATCTTCCAGCGAGGTGCTGCTTATCTGTCTCTTGGACGAACTGCGCAGGCACTAGACGATTTTGACCGTGTCCTCCAGCTCAAACCGGACTTTGAAAGCGCACTCCTCCAACGAGCTCGCCTCAGGGCCAAAACTGCTGACTGGGACGGTGCGCTGCATGACTTTGAAAGAGCTGGCAAGAAGCTTTCGGAGGAGTATAGAGAAACCCAAGAGGCACGCGATGCCGCCTTCCAGGCCTTCGACGCGGAGAAACAGGGTGCGTGGGACGATTGTGTAGGTCGAGCAAATACAGCGATCCTTAAGGCAAGCACATCGCTTGGTTTACGGCAAACTCGGGCACATTGTCGCTTCGAGAAGGGTGAAGTGGAAGAAGGTATCAGCGACCTTGTTCATGTCCTGCAATTGTCTCCGGGCTTGATCGAGCCTCATTTGCAAATATCGTCAATGTCATTCTATGCCCTAGGCGACACTGAACGGGGTATCTCGCAAATTCGCAAATGTTTGCATTCGGATCCAGATTCGAAAGCATGTGCTCAGCTTTACAAGAAAGAGAGGCAGCTAATGAAGAGGCTGGAGAAACTACAAAAAGCGATGGATTCACGAAAATTCAACAACGCTATCAACCTACTTGTAGGTGTAGGGGATGAGAAGGGTTTGCTTGATGAGGTCAAGGGCGACTTCGAAAGTGCGAGAGAGTCTGGCCACATCCATCCTGCAGCCCCGAGCAGTTTGCACTCATCCTTAGTTGAACGGACGTGCGAAGCCTACCGTGAGGTCAGTGGTTCCAGAAGATCATGCTTTCTATTTGCCGTAGCTGACTGGAGATGCTTGTTTACAGGTTGGTATGCTCAAACGGGCTGCTCCTTACTGCACCGAAATTCTCCGGCTGAAACCACATTCATTGGCTGCCCTTCTATTCAATGGTCAGATGGCGCTCGACGAGGAGCGTTTCGAGGACGCTATTCGCACCCTCAACGAAGCCAGAGAACATCACCCGGGATCTCAGGAAGTCCAGACGCTTATGCAGAAAGCACATGTGTTATTGAAACGCTCCAAGCATAAGGACTATTACAAAGTTCTGGGCGTCAGTCGTGACTCAGATGAGCGCACAATCAAAAGAGCTTATCGGCAGTTGACAAAGCAGCATCACCCTGACAAAGCCGTCTCGCAGGGCGTCTCAAAGGAGGAAGCTGAGAAAAAGATGGCCGCTATAAACGAGGCATATGAAGTTTTGTCGGACCCCGAACTTAGAGCACGGTATGACAATGGCGACGACCCCAACGACCCCGAGTCGCAGAGGGGAAATCCCTTCCAGGGAAACCCCTTTGGTGCCGCCGGCAGCCAGCAATTCTTCTTCCAGCAAGGCGCGCCACACTTCAAATTCTCGGGTCAAGGATTCAACTTTCCCCGAGGCTTTCCTTTCCGTTAGCATATTTCGTATACCACTGACCCTGCAGCTCATGGTGCAGTCTACCTTATTACACATCTCTGCACTTTCGCGTTGCCCGAAAAGGACGCTACCATTGTCCCGCCAATTAGGATATCAATCCCTCCTCCCTTTTAATTCGGAATTGCAAAGTGTACGTACTCAGTCAGATATGAAGTGTGATACGGCATTGAATTCTCCTTGTGAATCTGAATTCTGTCCGCTCCACCTCTTATCCCTCCCGTTTATTATCTTTCTTTTTCTCCTTTTCATAACGGGAGTTTTAGATTATCACTAGCTAAGTGAATTAACACAGCAGGGGTGAGGGGGGTTGTTAGGCTGATCGCTTCGGCGCATCCGTCAATGGCACATAGCTAACCTGGAAAATTTTCTCCTTGTGAACAGAGCCATCCTCTTTCTTGTCAACAACCCATATGTACTGTCCACCACCGAGTCCAAGGCTACTTAGGGTGCCATCGTCATTTTCCACATCAACGGGTATGAACAAGCGTCCTGGGGCACGTAACTGCTCAATGAGAACCGGGTGTAACTTGTCTGCCGCTGCGCCCACATGGATTGCATCGTAAGGGGCCCCTTCCCTCCAGCCAAGCCGACCATCGGCGGTGATGAATTTCACTTTTCCGGAATTTAGGAGAGTGCGACCTTGCTCTGACTTGCTCATGTTCGCCCGGGCCAGGTCAACAAGTTCCGGGATATGGTCCACTCCGATAACCTGACCACTGGCATCATTGGTAGACCTATCTGTAACAAGATTGGCGAGAACATGCGTCAAATAACCGGATCCTGAGCCGATATCCAATACCCGGGATCCGGGCTTGAGGAACTCAACTAAGTATTCGCAAGCATGGCCATGCATATGTGGCGCCGAGATCGTCGCTCCATGTCCGATAGGTTGCGGCGAGTCGGAGTATGGCCTCGAGGGCGCGTAATGGGCGCGATCAACCTTGGAATTTCAGTGTCAGAATATCAGGCAGTGAACGGTTTTATTCTTGGGCTACTGAAGTGGAGGATGCTGGGTGGTGGCAGCGGTAGAAGCAAAGTGATGCTCACGCCCATCATAGCTTTTTTCACCCGATCATTTTTAATCAGTCCTTCCTTGGAGAGGTTCTCGATCAACTCAGCATTTGTGGTGCCGGAACAGTACCAAGCCATTGATGACTGCTTCCTTGTAAATTTTCTCAGCAGTGTGGTTGTCTTTATGTGCCTTTTCAGCATTCAGAGGTCGCCTGTTAGATTTGAGAGAATATCCCACTCAGACAACCACGTATGATGTTAAAGTGATGGGTAGAATGCGCGACTCCAGAGAGGTCACCTGCCGCGGGAGATTCCCATTATTATGTCAATATTACGGAGTGCCTCATGTGCGGAGGCCATTGGAGCACCATTGCATGGGTGGAAAGGCTCTTGCCGGTGTGCATCAACCTCACTAATGCGTCATTAATGATGATAAGTAGATACATGCTTTTTATTGCCCATTGCCTCTATGGGCTTACTGGCTTTTCTGGCCTATCGGTACATCAAGAGCAGGTATGTATGAAGGATCTTGATCTACATGATTGACAGGCTGATTGTTGTTGTTTCTGGACTTTACTTTCCGTATACCTGCAGACTATTTGCTTTCCCAATTTAAGTGATACATGCTTCTATGTACTCTTTGTAGAAGGATGTAGCTTCACTTGTTAGCCTACATTGTATCTATTCATATGCTATGTACAGTGTACATAGCGTAACTAATATCTGGGTGTGTGACCCACGCCATGTCTAGATATAGAGAGGTACATATATATATATATATTTATAAAACAACACGGACGGCAATACTGTACTGGGTAAGCAGCAGTTATAGATCAATCATTTATACCATTTAAATTACAAGCAAAGTCCATCTGACAACACAGACGCGACACAGATTTCTAATTACCATCACAGAATAACCATACCTCTTCTGTCTGCAACGCGAATACTCCCATACCCCCCATGGGCTTAATTAGTTAAGCCTCGAGTCATGATCACATGGATGGTGTTATATAACTCTGTTCCCAAATCCACCAGAGTAAACGTCACACTCCCAAACAATCAAGCGCTCAAAGTGGAATCAGCTCACCAAATCAGATAGGACCAGATGAAAGACCACAAGGTAGTTCCAGACACTCAGGTCGAGGTTGATACAATTATACTTGACTATCTGCTGTGCACTGTCATCAACACGTTCCTCTGCACACAAGAAAGAGAGAAGCGATGGCACTGCAAGGATCAGAATACCAACTGGTTGATCCAAACTATCAATAGTATGTTGGAATACAAGCACCGTCGTAAGCACCAAAGGCTGTGCTGACCATGGACCCCATCTCGTCGTCTATCGCTCTCACAGCCCTGGCCCCGACGCTGATACATGCCGAGACAATGTCCCAGGACATGCGCATCAAGCTTCAGCTTCTCGAATTCATCACTACATGCAACCAGAATCAATATCATAGCACAGCAGCAAACAATCAAACACCACCACATGGACTTGGAGAGCAGAAGGAAGGATCTGCGCTCTCGACTGATCGTCAAATATGCCCACCACACTCGAAACCCCTGGCCCAGAGACCACACATTGATGCGAACAACGACCGTACCCAACCCACACTGGACATCGGTCCTGCCATCGCTTATGCATTCATCTCCCTGTGCATCGTCGCAAATGACCATTTGTCCGACACCAACTGGGCCGATATTGCAGCCCAGCTTATGCTAAAAGCTGCGTCCGAGAAACATGGTTCTCATGGGAGTACAACGCCCGACATATTTTACGAATTGATAGCCCAAGCACCAGAGACGGTTAAAAAAAGGCCCGAATGGCAACGAGTGGCCGATAAGTACGAAACTTACCTACAGCCACCGCTCGGGGTTCTCCCGTCCAGGGACTTTGTAACCGCACTGAAACGCCTGCCTACGCATCAACTTGGAACCATGATTACCGAGTTCCTGTTTGATCTCATGAGGCGCCTGAACCCCCCGGTTCTGTTACAGCTTGAGAGAGGGAAGCTCTATGGACTGAGCCGAGCGGAAACACAGGGGCTGAAAACCAAGGTTGGATTGCGATGATATTACGTCTGGCATAAAGACTACAACCAACATAGCGCGGTTCTCACTTTGAGCGCATGAACTACAATTCATAACTTATGCCAATAGCCGAACAAAGGTCTCGGGGCAATTCGAACGAAGTGTATTGTGAATGCCAAGTATTTTACAAAAAAAGGAGGAGCAGTAGACACCCTTAGACGGACTTAAAGGCCACTAGCCGAGCAACATCCGACGAGGATCTTCAATGTATTCCTTGACCTGAAGGAATCGTAATCAGCGGAATGTGTCAAACAACGAAGAAAGATCAACGAACCTTGACAAGGAAAGTGACTGCCTCCCGTCCATCCAAGAGTCGATGATCATAGGTTAGGGCAAGGTACATCATCTGGAAACGTTAGCGCCTGACATCAAGTTGGGGCATTATGGCAATGCATACTGGACGAATTTCCACTTTACCGTTCACAACTGCTGGCCGGTCCTTGATTGCATGGAGTCCAAGAACAGCTTTGAAAAGTCAGAATTCGGTCCGAAAAGAACGATGGAGAGAACACAGACCAGTCTGGGGCAAGTTGATGATCGGAGTGCCCATCAAAGAGCCGAAAACACCACCCTAAAACAATGTCAACGACTTTATCACTTCATGAATCATACTGCTTACGTTGCTAATGGTGAACGTGCCACCAGCCATATCCTCGATTGTCAACTTGTTGTCCCGCGCCTAAAAACATATCAGTCGCACAAGATGCAAGCCTGTCGCATGATGCCACTGACCTTCTTGCCAAGGTCTGCTATGGCCTTTTCAATTCCGACGAGGTCCATGGTTTCAGCGTTACGGACGACAGGTGTCACAAGGCCCTTCTCAGTAGCAACGGCCACGCTGATGTCAACGTAGTCGCGGTAAACAATGGTATCACCACCATTGGGGCCTTCGATTGATGCGTTAACGGCGGGGACGTCTTTCATAGCTAGGACGCAGGCACGAGAAAAAGCGCTCATGAAGCCAAGCTTGACGCCGGTTTTCTTCAGTACATCATCTTTGTAGAGTTTCCGAAATTCCATGAGGGATGACATGTCAACTTCGTTGAAGGTAGTGAGCGAGGCAGCGGTGTTCTGGGACTGCTTCAGGCGCTCGGCTATTCTCAGCCTCATTCTATTCATTTTCACCTATTATCCACAAGAAGTAACAGAAGAGCCGCGAGTTAGCGAGTGTCAGAGAGACAATACAGACGTTGAAGGGAACTGTAAACGCACCCTGCGTTCCTCACGACCTTCGAAGCTCGGTTTGACGTCAGAAGGAGTCTCTGACTTAGGAGCAGGGGCCTGAGGCTTGGCAGTAGGAGGCTGTTCAGGCGGAGGCGATGGAGCTTTGGGGGCCTCTGACGGCTGTGGCTTGTTGGACTCAGCAGGAGGCCGCTTCTCGACATCTGCGGCCTCCTTTGGCTTCTCAGTAGCTGTCTCCTCTTTTGGCCCAGGAGCGCCACCTAATTCGAGTTTGATCAAGTCCTGGCCAACCGTCACAGTGTCTTCTTCGTTCACGAGGAGCTCCTTAATAGTCCCAGACTCAGGCGCATTGACCGACACGTCGATCTGCAATGGGTTGGCAAAACTTTTAAGCAATATGGACGGTATGTGACATTCGCTGCAACCCTACCTTGTCGGTCTCAATTGTAGCGATTTCTTCGTCCCGCTCAACGTAATCGCCCACCTCTACCGAACGGTGAGTTAAAGATTAGTAGACGGGTCAAGAGACCTACGCTTCGAGAATTGCTTCAATGTACCCTCGGTGATCGATTCTGCCATCTGAGGGACCTTCACTATGGTATCAGCTGCAGCGAGATCAGCGAAGAACGTCATTAGAAACTAAAGCAAATTGCGATACCGTAAGTTCTGATCTGATAGCCGCCGAGGCGGGCGAGACTGCTCCGGGGTATATTGGCTCTATGGAATGTCGACGGTCAGCCAGAGCAGCTAAATGAGTGTGAACCTCCGATGTCCTTACCCCGAGGACGGAGCATGAAGCAAAACCGCGCCAGACTTATGCCTTCTAAGCGCCAAAGAGGTAATACTCCTGCGAGCACCAATGCAAGGCAAGCGGGAGCATTGAGCTGTTCGAGGAATAGACCTCAGGTGTAGCTCTGACAGACGGTGAAATGGTAACCTAGACGCCATATTTCATCCGATTTGATTGGGTAGGTAATCAGAAGTTAAGGAGCAGGAGAATCTGGCACGATTGTCTGGTACGAGTAAAGGAGGAAACGTATGGCCCAGAATAACCTACTGAAGACCGGTTCAATACGTCTTCACTCGACGTTGCAGTACGAAGGTCCAGGATAGCAGAGTGACGGAACTTTAAGTTAGCGCAGTGACCAGGGACGAAAGCTCGAGCCCGGGCCGAAAGAACCGGAATTTCCCTCAGCAACACTACGCACATCACCTGCGTTCCATGCGACCGGTGGATGACGGAGTATTATTGTTACGCTTGTTCGGCTTTCCGTAAAGACCAACACGGCAGATTCGGCGCACCCTATCAAATTCACCAGGTACACATCTCATGAGAAACTGCCTTGTAGTACGTGGTCAGGATCTGAACAATCACTAGAAATTTACAAATTTATTCTTCAGCTAGCGTTCTCTCTCTGCAGTCGTTGTGCCAAGTCTCAGGGTCTTCTTCCCCTACGACATTGACAGAGAGTAATCATGTCTGCTAATACCGTTGCGTAAGTTGCTCTCAGAAGGAAGAATAGGCTGCTTTGCTAATCTCAACTTCGCCTTTCAGGTCACTCTACCGACGGAGTCTCAAGCTTGCCCTTGACTGGGCAGTTCACAGACACGTATGGAGAGGACAAGCTGTGTATATTCGGTCCCTGTTTGAGGCAAATAAGGACGTCCGTGATCCTCGTCAACAAAGAGTAAACTCCCTCTGGCCCCAGCAACCGTCTAGCCGTTGCACAACGCCGAGTCATTAGCTTATACGAACGAATTGGGCAGGTGCTACTCCGCGAAACTGAGAAATTACTGGAAACTTGGAAACACCCGGATCCATACCGCGCACCTACTGCCCCCGGTGGTAAGTCTGATAAGTTAGAAAAAGGCCGCATCATGCGCAATTGGCTGATAATGTCTTCCAGGCAGTAAATACGAGAGAAACCTTCCTGCTCGGCAGCTACCTTGTATGTTACACCTTTGGTCTGTCAATTTTGCCTCGATTAACATACGTCTTAGATGCGTCTCAACATGCAGATGCCCACTAAGCTTGGACGGCGTACCAGATCCATGTATTTGCGTCAATCAGACGAGTTCACAATGAGTTCCCTACTCGAAGATAGACATGGCGTTCTAGTAAGGTACTTCGAAACTTGTACCGTGGACGTTGCTTTGAACAATTATGTTATAAGTGCAGAAATGCTTGAGTGGCGTACTGTAAGAACGACGGAAAGTACAGGCCCTTATGTCTACTTAGCGTCAGATTTACTGAGATTCCCGTCGTCTCCGAAAGACAAATTTCCATTAGAAAAGCTGTCGGTATCATTCAATGCCCGTAAGCATAATGTACAACCATAAATAAAAGCATGAAAAACAGAGCCATAATTGTGCCCAGTCCAGAACCCCGTTATCACATCATGAGAAACCAAAGCACGCCGATTGAGAAAACCCGAACAGGAAAGAAAGAAAAATAGGACAATTAAAGCTCCTGGCTAGGACCCTTTCCACTCTTGGGAGTCTTCTTGGGTAGAAGGTCTGGAAATTGGTTAGAAAATATAGCGAAGACGAAACCGAAGTGCGAAACTTACTTTGGTGAATGTTGGGCAAGACACCACCCTGCGCAATTGTAACGTGGCCAAGCAGCTTGTTCAATTCCTCATCATTGCGAATGGCAAGCTGGAGATGGCGAGGAATGATACGAGTCTTCTTGTTGTCACGGGCAGCGTTGCCAGCCAACTCCAGGATTTCAGCAGCGAGATACTCCAAAACAGCGGCCAAGTAAACCGGAGCACCTATACAAAGGCATTATGGTCAGAACCGCAAGAACAGAAACAATGAGCTAAATCGGGTCAAAGACTTACCAGCACCAACACGTTGAGCGTAGTTACCCTTGCGCAGCAAACGGTGAACACGACCGACGGGGAAGGCAAGTCCAGCCTTCGAAGAGCGCCTAAATTCGAGATGTCAACATGGTTCGAAGGTTCATGGGAAACAGGGTTGTCTTACGACTGCGCGTTCTTGCTGCCGCTGGCTTTGCCTCCGGATTTGCCTCCAGTCATTTTGTCTGATAAAGTGGTTAAGGTTAAACTGTTGTAGTGGCTTCGGTGGAGTTGATGGTTTTCAAAGCGACGCGGTGGACGTGTAGTAGATGGACAGTCGTTGAGGTAAACCAAAAGACTGGGTGGTCAGCGCGAGGAAAGCCAGGAGATTTATAATGACGCGCTCAGGGTGACGTTGGCCTGCCCAAACGCCTTTCAGATCACCCTCTCGCTTAGCGGGGCTGACCAATCACCAAAAAGATCATGGTCCAGTGCTCCAATAGCTTGTGTGAGCTACGATCTGTGTGGCCTAGCATAGTGTTGGGGTTCCAAAGCAAGTTAAGTGCTGTAATATTTCAGTGTAATGATTATTACATCCGTCTTGGCATGGCTTCGCCCTAGTGTTTTTATTACTTGAACATGTTTACCTTGCTTTAATCATACAGATCATACCAAACCCTGACCGTATTGAAATTCTGTCTCTTTCGCCTACTTCAGATCAACTGGGGTTTCGCGGGCTGGTATAAGTAGCGCGCCTCCCTCGTCACCGCGTCTCCATCATTCTCATCTTCCTTCTCAATCCATCTGCACAACCGTTCGAACGTCAAGTTTTCTCAACTCAACCACGATCTATTCTCTCAAACTCTACTTTGTCGATTCCCTCTTTCGATAATCTTCTACTCACAAAAATGCCTCCCAAAGCTGCCGAGAAGAAGCCTAGCACTGGTGGCAAGGCGCCCGCTGGAAAGGCTCCTGCTGAGAAGAAGGAAGCTGGCAAGAAGACCGCCGCTGCTGCCACTGGCGACAAGAAGAAGCGTGGCAAGACCAGGAAGGAAACCTATTCCTCCTACATCTACAAGGGTAAGTAATGCTACTGATGATATTTGGTGCGGAAGCTTACCAGGGTGCAGTTCTCAAACAAGTTCATCCCGACACTGGTATTTCGACTCGTGCCATGTCTATCCTGAACTCCTTTGTCAATGGTATTTTCAACACGAAAACATTTGAAACCAAGTGTATTCTAATCCATTACAGATATCTTTGAGCGCGTCGCCACGGAGGCGTCAAAGCTTGCTGCTTACAACAAGAAATCGACCATCTCGTCGAGGGAGATCCAGACTTCGTGAGTAAAGCCCTTATCCACTATATGGATTAGACTAATTCCTTTTCAAAGTGTTCGGCTCATCCTTCCTGGTGAGTTGGCGAAGCACGCCGTTTCGGAAGGCACTAAGGCTGTCACGAAGTACTCTTCTTCTGCCAAATAGGCATGTCGCTTCTTGCTTCTTTTGCCTTTGTTTGTTTCTCGGGATTGTCATTTTTACTGCCTCCTTATCTTAATGGTTTTGAGGCGGTGGGTTACAGGGTGTTTGAGGATCTTTTAATGTGTCATGGGATGGTTTG
The DNA here is from genome assembly GCF_000149645.3 of Aspergillus fischeri NRRL 181. NCBI lineage: Eukaryota > Fungi > Ascomycota > Eurotiomycetes > Eurotiales > Aspergillaceae > Aspergillus > Aspergillus fischeri. The sequence continues at coordinate 2,901,033 of NW_001509768.1, forward strand.
ATATTTTTTCCTTTTTTTCCCCTTTTTTCCCTCTCCTGATGCCCTTTTGGGTTGAATGTGTTCATGGTTCATTCGCGACGAGAATGCGGTGTAACATAACTCGGATTTTGGGGCTGGTTGCACAATTTTCCTTCCCCTACCATAAATCGGAATCTCATTTGCTTATGCAACATATTCTTGACAGTCGTCTCGAATTGGTGGGACTAGGCATAAATTGAATAGCGATTCCACATTGAGCCTTTTGTTCGAAGTTCCATACTTGGCATATCACGGCATTCGCTGTTTCAATCATCATCCAAGACCTCTACCTCATCGATCGCCCCTTCACGGCCCTGGAAGACAGCAGTGTCTGATTCGCTGAGCACATGTACAATAGGTTTCCCCTGAACAGATACCCCGCTCTTCCAGTGTGCCCAGTCTTCTCTGTCTTTTATAATGAAGCCGATAAGCATGCTCGGATCCATGTCTCGAATGTGGATTCTCCTGAGGCGTCGAGTATGATAGGTTTCTATCTCTTCATCTGTGTATCGTTCATCGATATTGCGCTGTGGCAACGCTGGGCGAGTCTGATGGGGGTCAAGGTAAAATAGGTGCGAGCCTTGAACACCGACGAAGTAATGCGATGCTGATGGGCGTCCACTGCAGATTTGGTCACCACTGGTCCAGGAATCTCGGATCTTTAAGTGACAACGTACCCAGCTATTCCTACGGATTGGGGGAGTTGCAATGTGGTCTTTACCGCGTCCCAGTACACGGGAGTAATACGATCGATTCCCAGTCGCGTCCCAATTAATATCAGTGTTGGTCTGAATGACCCTCTCTCGTCGTTGGCAGCATCCAGGAATTTATCTTCATGCACATCTCCTGTATCATCGGTCATGTAGACACCAAGATTGAGGCTTCCATGTTGAGACACAAGGGCCCTAAACTCATATGTGAGCTACGCATATGGCCCAAATGTGATTGCGACGTACTGTATGCATCTGGCGGTCGCGGAGGGCCCAAACCATTCCCCAGGATGTTTGTTACAGGACTCGGCACCATGCTGGACAAATCGATGTATTGAGAAAGGTGCATCCGGGTGATCTGCAAACTGTAACAGTAGCTGAGCCTCCCGATCAGTGTCGATTCCTCGACGCCAACCTGCAGGCACGTTAGCTCAATGCGCCTTGAACGCCGGTGACAGTGTTGACGTTGGTTGTTACCTCGGCCAAATAACAATATGGACATTGCGTTAGCCAGGAGGCTCTGCCCTGACCTTATCATGCAACCCCATCCCGTGTCCGATGTAAATCCGTGCTGGTCAACGAGCTGACTTCTGAGTCGCACGCTCAGTGTCATTGCGGAGAACGCATCCTGATTGATAGGCTTCGGTATTGGGGGGAAGTTCGATCTGTACGTAATCCAGATCCTTGATTCGAAGTCGTGAAGGAACGATTCAGGCCAACCCTGTTCGTCTAATTGGCCCGGAGTTGTAGCCTTTGGGACCAGCTGGTTTGGTCCTTCTTCGTTTGCCAGTCGCTTTGATTCGGGCGTTGCTGTGGATGCATGAGCCCAAAGAGGGACAACGACTTTTCCATCTGGCGTGGCTTACCGGTGCGTCTATTGTCTCTTTCCATACCATCCGTTGTATATTTGGTTCCCAGACACCAGATGGGGTCTCCAGGTTGGTCGTTCCTGGGTGCAGGGTCCCAGATATACTGTATAATTCGCTTGCAACGTTCCATATCTACCCCATTCATTTTGAATGGCGCCTTGGGAAGGTCCGTATGCCGGTCTCTGCGGTGTGCTGGGGCGCTCTAGCCGACCAGTTTGCTCTATATTGTTGGTATATGTTTCACGTCAACGTTGGTTTGCTGCCTGTGCACATCAGTATATGAAGGTTCACCCCGTGGCCTACTATTGTCGAACTGGTGTGGCTGTGTAGGGACTATACATACAACTTTGTATGATCATCCGTTGTTGCTATGATGATCTATGGGTAGCGGTGGTTTCAGTGATTGTTCTCTTAATGAGGGGTTCCGTCATACAGCATCAGTCACGAGACTATTATATACGTGCAGCACAAATATATATATATATTCTCTCGACTGCCGTAGCGGGTGTGGTATGTTACAGTCTAAACCCACGACCATCTACTTGACCACGAGGACATGCAATGACAACCTACGATGGCTACATAGGTAATGACCTATAAAGATATACGAGCATCGAAAAAAACACAGTAACAAGACTTCCGTCATATGGAGGCTGCCACCAAGGATAAGGATATGATGATAAGCACGTCACATGCATACGGCACATACACCGCCTTCGATGTCAGCGGAAGACAGACTTGGTAAATATTGACTCCACCAAAGTTCCAATTTTTAAGAGAACCCAGCAGCCGAGGTTTTTTTTTTTTTTTTTTTTTTTTTTTTTTTTTTTTTTTTAACATATAAGAACCGTGTGGAATACATACAGAAAAAGTACAATGACGGCATGCTACTCAGTGTAAAGGAGGCAATCGACATTGAACCGAAGAGGGCATACACAGAGAATCGATCTCAGAAAGCACTATTGCCGAAGGCAAAAAGGGTGGAAGACATGGCTCGCCACAGCAGGGTGAAAGTACGCACGAACAACCAGAAGGTCGTGACAAAAACTTCACACCCAGGTACATCATCTCATATATAGCCAACTGACCATAATCAACTGACCTGTTGCAGCGCACAGGCATCCCCAGCTCTCCATGCAGCAAGAAGCACGAAACACCGAGGGCCGCAATATATGGCGGATGGGTACTAATTTTCGCCATCAGGCGGTGCAGTTTGTGAGTGCAGGTCTACAAGAAAATGACGAGAGAAATAAGGAAAGTCTGGACATGCAACGCAAGGAAATAGCAATGACCCCATCCAAACTGCCCCCAGAACAACCCAACGGAGAGTCCATGCGATATCCACACCCTACTATTATTGCACCGGATGGGGAGATTGCCACGGATACTGAGCACATAGACCATATCGCCACCAGAGGGGATAACACCAGCGAGGATGAGATAGTGTTTACTGGACGGCGTCTTAAAACAAAGTACGCTCGAGGAGACAGAAACCGATCTCCGATATCAAGTCCATCCACGCAGCACAACGCTGGGAGCTTCGCTCGTCGAAAAGAGCATGAAAACCCCGACTATCGTAGAGGACACGAATCTAGCCCGCAGATTCACGGCTCAACACAGCCTTGGCTACCGCATCACAGCCACAGAATACCGACACAATCATGTCCCACAACAGAAAACGCGTTGGGAGACCTACTGCATGCCACAGAATCCACATTGCCGGAGAGAATCGAGCGAAAACAACCGCGTGCCACTGATGAGACTTTTGATTTTATACCCTTCAAGTCCAGACGTGCATCAATTAGGGAGCAATATTCGAGACTTCTCGATGATGAAGAAAATGACATATTGGCCGACTACATAGCGAACATTGACGATGACTACGGAGACTACTGTCAGTGGACTGAATTATGTCGCAGTACAAGCACGGAGTCCGACAACGGTCAAATGGACAGATCGGCGAATACACTTGTCTCTGCCGAACTGGCCAATGCCAACTGTTGCGGCCCACCAAACAATGGGGAGGGAATACTTCCATGCGAACGCGGCCAAATGTTGGCTGAATGTGAAGATGAGAGTGACCCTGATCTGTCTTCCGGAGGTATGCCCAGTCAACTGCATCCAAATACTTATCTTATGCTGAAGCCACCAGGGTTTACTGCTAAATCGAATGGATTTGCGGTGCTTTGCACAAGTTTGACGGACAAACATAGCTCCACCAGCTCTTCCGAATGCAGTGACAACGAAACGAAGGGAATCGGCAAGCACTCGGAGATCGAGACAGAGAGCAGTTGTCGGTCTCGACCGCACCGTAACCGCAGCAAAGCAAAGGGAAATCATTTCGCTTCGGCAACGGCTTTTGCTGATGCGTTGGAATCGGACCCATTTTATGGATTCGATATAATGGACTTCAACAGACCCAGCCTACGGAACAAAAGAAAAGGGAAGCAGCGTGCTTTTGATATGTCATTATCCGATAGCGAGTTGGAACTACAATTGGAACGGGCGTGGCGAAATGACAGAGAGAAGAAGAAAACAAGGAAGCAGAAGAGAGAAGAGCTTCGTGCTGGAGGCCTGCTCGTTCGGAATGCAAATGCGCCTGATCTCAGAGCGAAGTATTCGAGTGGCTTCGATGTCGATGATCTGAGATCGGAAATGCGTAGTTTCTTGCTATCATCGAAAGAAAGGTACGAGTTTTCCTGCAGCCGGTATTGAAAGTTTTAAAACCAGAGTGCTGAATCCCGGACTTTGTTCAGCTTATCTCTTCCGCCCATGTCTAAACATTACAGGAAGGTTGTACATGACATGGCAGGCGCACTGTCACTCAAATCACAGTCCCGCGGCAAAGGCTCGTCCAGATTTCCCATGCTGTACAAGACTTCCCGCACCCCAAAGCATACACAGAAAACGATCGCACAGGTGGAAAAATTATTATCGAAATCTCAATTCTCTCACCGTGGCCCCAAGGCACGGTCCCAGAACAACAAGAAACTGGCGAAGGCTTCTGGTGGTCGCCCTACATCATCTGTCAGCTATATGGAAGGCGACGTCGTTGGAGCATCAGCACCAGAAATTGGAGCGGAAAATAAGGGAAGAGCTATGCTTGAAAGGATGGGATGGAGTTTGGGGACTCCGCTCGGTGCCATAAACAACAAAGGCATTCTCTTACCTGTTGCGCACGTCGTGAAGAATTCTAAGGCTGGCCTAGGGTAGATAGTTTCGAGGGATCTTACAATCCCTAGTTGCATCTTCTACGGTTGTCTTTCTCAAGGCTAAGTGGTGGACCTGCAATGATGATAGAGATTCCAACACTCAACAAGCCTGTCGCACTTCCAAGCCTCGTTTCATGGGACGAGGAATGGCACGAACCTGGGAAGTGTCCCTGCTAGAATGCCTTATGATAAAACAAGGCAATTATTGTATTTACGACTATGATTACCCGCAGAACCATGATGTTTGAGACATCTACGTCCACATCACTCCTTTCACTACGACACGGATGAGTGAACGGGTGGATAAAGATCAATAACAGTCACCTATGTCTTAAAAGGGCTTGTTCAAATGCTAGTCTTTGCTACCTTATTGGCGGCTGGGCATGGTCATACTTCCTCAAGTGTGCAAAAAGCTGAGTTTTGGATGGAAATGCAGCGTTGCAGGTGGTACAAATCAATCCGGGAGAGCGACCCAGAGCCTGCTGAGCCGCCTTTCTAGCGCGTTTCTGTTTGGCTTTGCCAGTCTTTTTGATTTCAGTCGATTGACTCTGACCTAAGGCGGAGGCTGACAATTGTTGAGATAGTAAATCAACAGCATCATCTACCCTCTCGGAGACATCGTCCGAGCCTGTGGGATTGAGAATGGTTGCGCTCGATTCGTGGCTAGCATGTGTCACAGGAAATAAGGTATCAGCTTCCGTGAATTCGCGACCACTTTCCTCTTGCGTGTCTTCCATGATGGGTGCAATGTTTTGATCAGCATCAGCATTGCGTCCACTTTGGACCTTACCACTCTCTTCATGCCTGAAGGAGGAAGCTGCTGAGTCGTCGTTGCATCGCTCTAGCTGAGCATGGTCGCTGTACGACGCCATATACTGGTCAAGATTGAGGGACTCATTTTCTGCTCTCATCTCCCAGCGAAGCTGTTTGACGGCCTTGACGTGTTTCTTGCTACGTTCATGTGCGTTGAATTGATTCAGGCTCTTGAAAGCCTTCCGGCAGATGATGCACTCGAACTGCTCAAGTTCAGATCCCGAATCATCCGGATTCTCTTCCTCAGCCTCCTCTGACTTCGCCCAGTCAGGTATAACATGCTCACGCAGCTTTGCTTGATTTACTGCTCTTGATTTAGCAGCTTGTGCAGCGGCAGTTTGACGGAGGAGCTCCCGGCGCTGCGCTTCGCTTTGGATGCCTCTTTTATAGCGCGGATCCCTCTTTTTAACAAAGGCCACAAGCGATCTGACAGCTTCGTTGAATTCGCGGACACCTTCCTCTCTCAACCGCTTATTTTCTTTCTCCATCAATCTGCGCACGCGACGATCTGGAGCCTCGGAATACCGGTAAATATCTTTCCAGGCGAAAGATTTCTTGGTTGAAAAGCTACTCCAGACGGTATAGAAGGGCCGTACGACGTCTTCAAAGGTATCACTTTGTGACCCGAAGGTCGGATAGCCGACAAACTCCAACTTGTCTGCGCGACTTGCCATTTCTTCCTCGAGAGCAAGCCGGGCAAATACCACTCGAAGGCCGCCGAAGAATCCAGATGGAGAATCCGAGAATTCCATTCGAGGACTGAACTTGGAGAACAGCTTTAGAATGTCACCAGAGGTTGTCATACGGCTATCATAGCAGTATTCGCTACTACTTGGGTGCTCATCGCGACTCAAAAATGCATCTTTGTGAGTATCATACCATGCGCGCTCCTGAGGATCTGAAAGAACTTGATATGCAGTTTGGATTTCTGCAAACAGTTTCGTTGCAGCTTCGACATTGCCATAATTTTTATCCGGGTGCAGCTCGAGAGCTTTTCTTTTGTATGCTTTCCTTATTCTGGATGGGATTCGAAGAGAATAATGTCAGTCTAACAGGCACATGGCGGGCTATAAATTTATAATCTCACTCATCTGTGGAGGCGTCATGTTGTATCCCCAGGAGTTCATAATAATCTTCTTTCCTCCCTTTGGACAAAGGTTCAGTGGAATGTGCATTATCCTGAAAATTTGTGGATTGAGATTGGCCCATAAGGGATTGACAGCCTGACCTAAGTAAATCACGGAAAGGAGTGTATGTAATGACAATGCAGCTTAAGTTCTGAGTTTCTAATAGATATTGGCGTGGATTAGGCAGCAGTACTTATCTTAATTTCCTCTGGGGCTGTTTCCTCTGCAGAATGGTATTCTAATGAACCTATGGAGGCGTGCACCAAAACCAAAAGAGTTGACCCCCGCTAGTAAGCTTGGCTGTATCCTGCTGACGCAGCCCCCTAATAATTTACAACTATAATAACACATCTAGAAGGAAAAATCGTTATTTATATTCTAGTATTTAATTCTTTGATACTATCTAAACTCATTATTTTATTAAATCTATTACCTACTATGCATAAGAATGATTACCATCTAATTAAACTATATATATGGATACTAGGGCTTATCTCCTGTGTTGTGTGACCATGTGAGCAGTGGTCATTTATCCATCTCTACTATATATTAGAATAACATTCACTGCAATGGGAGGATGTCCTTTAAAATGCATGAGGGTAGGGGGTAGGCCTACAGCTGCCCTGTATATAGCCTACTAATACTAAAGGGATTCTACCTCCCCTTTTATAATTCTACCTAAACCACTAAAGAATATGGTGAGCTAAATAATTATATATATAATAATAATTACTAGATATTACTATATATACTTATAGATTATATTAACCTACTAATATAGCTATTAATATCATATCCTCCCCTACCTAGACTAAACTTAGTTTATAAAGTTCTTAGTTAGTAGTAAGAGTTAAGGCTTAGTTAGTATCTACTATTATAATACTCTATATCTAATTATTACTAAGAGATATTAATTACTATATCTAGTATTTAAGTATTATTATTTCTTTATTAAATATTTATAGAACTAACTAATTAGTTCTTTATAATCTTATGTGAGAGCACCTATAGAATGCTCTCTATTAAGTAGTAGATAACATGGTAGTAGTAATGCCTTTATAGTTAAACTAATTACTAAGGTATAAGCATCTCTTATATCTTAGTAGAGATGATATCTCTATAGATTATATATTACCTATATAACCACCTATAGTTTACTATATATATATTCCCTATGCCTAATAACTATCTCCTCTCTTTATATACTATATTCATATAGTTAGAGGTTAATTATAGTTTCCTTGTATAAACTATACCTTCTTATTAGTTAGATTAAATAGTAGATATTATTATTACTTTATTACTTTTACTAGTATAGGTGTGAGAGCACCTATAGAATGCTCTCTATCAAGTAGTAGATAGCATGGTAGTAGCAATGCCTTTATAGTTAAACTAATTACTGAGGTGTGAGCATCTCCTGTACCTTAGCAGAGATAATATCTCTATAGGTTACATGCTATCTATATAACCACCTATAGTTTGCTATATATATATTCTCTATATCTAATAGTTATCTCCTCTCTTTATATACTGTATCCCTGTAGCTAGAGGTTAATTATAATATCTCTTTTAATTATATGAACTATATATTCTTATTAGTTAGATTAAACAATAGATATTATTATTACTCTATTACTTTTGCTGGTGTAGGCTAGTAATATTATTATTAATTAGAGTATTACTTATTTCTATAAATACTATTATATAGTAGTTTAATCTTATTATCCTGCCTATAGTAAATATATTTAAATAACTTTACTTATTACTTACTTAGCTTAGTATTATAGCTATAAATACTTCTAGCTTTATAGATATATAGATATTTTCTTCTCCTTCTTCTCCCTCTCGAGTAATATTAAATTTATTATTTATAAGTAATCTTTCTTATTCTTTCTTACTATATACTTCTTTATTATTTATATAATTATCTTTATAATTATAAGATCTATATTCTCTTATTTCCTATAAGTATATATAGTTACTAGTTCTCTTATTATAAGTTAATATAATTTACTTATATTAATATAATTATATAATTACTTTAATAAAGTATATATAGCTTCTAGTATAGAGATAGCTTCTAGTTATTACTTTTTATATTAAGGAGGCTTTCTTTCTTATTATTTTTATTATCTCTTAAGTAGGGGCATGTTTACTCTTTATTTTATAAAGAATTTTAGTATTCTATAGTCTTTATCTTTATTTTAGCTAGGATTCCTATAATATCTATAATAGTTAGCCTATTTTCTTTATTTTATATTTTCTTTATTTTATATTTTCTTTATTATATTTCCTTATTTTATTTAATATATTTAATGCTCTCTGTAGCTTTATTTATATTATTTCTTTTAATTTAATACTCTTTTAAGTATATATTCCTTATTTCCTTTCTATATTAATAGCTATTAGTCTTATTAGCTTATAAATATATTAAATCCCTTATTATATTTACTAGAATTCAGATAAATACTAACTTTATACATATATCTCCTATATTATCTATTACCCCCCCTAGTCTAGGTTATACTCCTCCTAAGGAGTATTACTACTAGTGCCTATAGGCACCTAGATAGGATAGGAGGGCACTATTATTATTTTATAATAGTTATTAGTAGAATAAGACTAAGTACCTCTATCATAGGGCTCTTTACTAGCTATACTAGTCTATATATTTCCCTTATACTCTATTTTTATTATAGATACTAATTTTTACTTTTTTTTTTAAAGTTCTCTATACTTACCCTCCTAAAGGCCTATACTATTATTACTATCTAGGTAGTATTAGAGATTATATATCCTAATACTACTAGTATTATCCTAGGGGCTATTATTTATATAGCTTAGGCCTTTTAAGCTTATGTTACTATAGGTAATAGTCCCTTACTATATAAGTCTACCCTTATTACTATTACTACCTTCCTAACCCCCTCTTTTATATCTATACTAAGGTCCCTAATAGCTATGCCTGCTTATACAGGTATAAATTATATAGTTTTATTATCTTTTTTTATTAGCTCTAACAGGGGTGTAGTAATCTATAAATATTTCTTGATAAATCTATAATAAAAGTTTATAAACCCTAAGAAGACTTATATCTTCTTTATACTATATAGTATTAGCTATTCCTTAATGGTTTTAACTTATTTAGGTTCTATATGTACTCTATAAATTCTAATTATAAAGTCTAGGAAACCTACTTCTTTTATATAAAATATATATTTACTAAGCTTAGTATATAGCTTAGCCTTTTATAGTTAATATAGAACTACTTATATATGTCTTTTATGCTCCTCCTTACTCTAGGAGTAGATTAATATATTATCTAGGTAGATAATATAGTATATATTAAGTAGATTACTTAGTATACTATTAATATAAGCCTAAAAAGTTACTAGTATATTAACTAGTCTAAAAGATATTATCTAGTATTTATAATACCTATATTATATTTAGAATATAGTCTTCTACTTATTATCTAGTTTAATCTAGATATAATAGTATATATCATGCAGGTCTAGTTATATAAAGATCTTTACTTTTAATAGCCTGTCTAGTATCTTACTAATTAAGAGTAGTAAGTAGTAGTTATTAATAATAATAATAATCAGACCTTAATAATTAATATATAATTATAGGCTACTATCCTTCCTTAATATAAAATAGATAGGTACTCCTGCAGGGCTCTTAGATTATTATATCTATCCTTTCTTTAGTGCTTTCTTAATATATATCTTTAAGATCTTTAGCTCTATAGCAGAAAGATTATATATTAGCCTAAATAGGGGTTACTTTTTAGGTTCTAGCTTAATAGTATAATTATACTTATATTAGGTATAAGTATATTAGCTTCCTTATCTAAGGAAATATCTATAAACTTATAATATTATTCTAAAAGTACTAGTTTACCTATTAATAAAATAAAAAATAAGAGTACTTCTCTATCTACTATCTCTTATAGATAGATAATAAATATTATATTACTTATAAGAATATCCTCTATATATTTATTAGGTGATATAATTTCTACCTTAGGTATATTAGCTAGATCTTTATTAGCCTAATATTCCTATATATATTATATAAAATTAATTATTAGGTTTACTACTACTAGCTATAGCTATCCTAAGATAAGATTATACCCTAGTATATCTACTATATAGAATTCTATTTTAATACCCTAGGCTATTCCCTATGCATCTATTACTATAATATAGAGATAATATCTCCTATAACGTAATCAACCACCGAACCGCCGATACCACCGAACCGCCGCTTTGCCGCGAAAATCGTTGAATTCTTGAAGCCTTCTAATCAACACGTCTTATTTTTCACCACTATTAGTAAAAATGCCGTTATCCAAAGAGAATCGAATGCAGATGGCCATATCAGCATATAAAAGGGATAATTTAAATCAAAAGCAGCCGCTGCTGGGGTTTTTGGGGTGTCTAGAGAGACTCTTCGTGATCGGCTTCGCGGAATCAAATCACGCGCAGAGACACGTGCTAATAGCCATAAGTTAACAGCTCTTGAAGAGGAGGTCCTTGCTAAGTGTCTGCTAGATGCTGATAAACGTGGCTTTTCAATTCGACCACAGTTTCTGCGTGGAATGGCACATATTCTACTATATGAGCGGACAAATGATCCAACTTCAGTTATTAGAGTCAACTGGGCGTATAAGTTTGTTAAACGCCATCCAGCACTGCGTACAAGGTATAATCAGAGGATCTCATACCAGCGGGCAAAGCAGGAAGATCCAAAGGTTATAAAACAGTGGTTTGAACTTGTGCATGCCACTATTCAAGAGCATGGTATCCATGAAGATGATATTTGGAACTTTGATGAAACTAGCTTTACAATAGGACTCTGTACAACCTCAAAGGTTATCACTGCAGTGGATCGCAGTGAAAGGCCTCATACAGTTATCCAGGGAAACCACGAATGGGTTACAATTATTGAATGTGTGAGCTCTAAGGGGATTCCTATACCACCAGTGGTTATCTTGAAGGGAAAAGAACACCAGGCTCCTTAGTACCAAGAACCTAATCTTCCTCCAGATTGGAAGCTTATCAACAGCGCCAATGGCTGGACGACAGATGAGATAGGCCTTAAGTGGCTAAAGGAGGTCTTTAACCCTTTTTCTCACCTACATTCAACCGGTGCAAAGCGATTACTTATCCTTGATGGCCATTCAAGCCATCAAACTACTGAGTTTGATGATTTTTGCAAGGAGAATGCAATTATCTGTCTTTGTATGCCGCCACATACATCTCATCTTCTTCAACCCCTAGATGTTGGGGTTTTTGGGCCGCTCAAACGCTCATACAGAAAACTAGTGGAGGGGATGATGGTGGCTGGAAACAACCACATTGATAAGGAGGATTTTCTATACCTATATCCTCCTGCTCGTGAAGCAGTATTTAACCAGAGGAATATATGCAATGGCTTCAAAGGAGCTGGTCTTAGACCTTTGGATAAAGATCAGGTCCTTGAGAGAATCATCTTTCAACTCCGTACACCAACACCGCCACTTCTTATGGAAGGATCAATCTCATCTGCTTTTCAAACACCTCAAAATCCTCGCCAGCTTGATCACAAAGTTCGCAGCTTACAGAGAAGCCTGCAGAAAAGGAAGCTTTTAAGCAGTCCAGTCTCTCATATTCAACATCTTGAAAAGGCTGCACAGATGGCAATGAATATGAATCTTCTTCTTCAAGAAATAAAGGCTCTACGGGCTGAAAATAAGCAAAAAATGAAGAAGAAGGTAAGGAAGCGTGCTTCTCTAGGAAATGACCTCTTTTTATCTGTACAAGAAGGTCATGACTGCATTCAGCAGCTTAATGAGCAGGTTGGTGAGCAGGTTGATGAGCCTATACCAGCACCTCATCAGCGCGCTCCACCACGCTATAGTGGCTGCTGGGCTATTAGACATATAATACGGAGTTGCCCTAGCAAATAGCTATATAGCTATATATTTATATATTAGATAAATTAATTTAATAGCGTTGGTGATTAGAAGGCTTCAAGAATTCAATGATTTTCGCGGCGAAGCGGCGGTTCGGTGGTATTGGCGGTTCGGTGGTTGATTATGTTATAACATTACCTTCTAGCTATTAATTACCTTAATCTAGTAAGATATACCTATTACTTATAATAGTAGGTTCTCCTTCACCTAGTATTAGCTAATAAAGTTTTCTTATACTTTAGTATCTAGAAGTTAATATTCTTCCTAATTATATCTCTAGTAGATTTATCTATAACTATCTTTATATTAAGTATTAGAGATATAATATTTATAGTTCCTTTACTTAGGTCTAGTACTACGTACTACTATATATATTACTAGGCTATCTAGTTTTTTAGCTCTATATTATACTTTATATACTTTAAGTATTTTATTACTATATAACCCTTATTACTATAGCTATAGTACTTAATAATACTTCTATTCTCTTTAGAAGTATACTTCTTTTAATTATAGAAGCTATACTTCTTTAGATCTAGATCTTTATCTCTTCCTTAATATCTACTATAGGTAGGTATATCTACTCTCTAGGGTATATAGTCTTTATATTTATTATATTTAGTTAATTCTCTTTTAATAGCTATAGCTTTATCTATATAACTAATACAAGAGATATCTTCTATAATCTAATAGATTAAGATCTTACTTTAAATATTTAGGTATAGCTTTATTTAGAGCTATACTTTTTACAATTTATTAGTATAGCTAATGCTAAGCTAGGATTCCTATTACCCCAGGTATACTATAAAGTTAGCTACTATCTATACATCTAGCTATCTAGTATCTATGTACTTCTATAGCATATAGTATGCTAGTGTCTTTAGGTTATTTACTTATTTTAGTAGGAAATTAGGAATTAGATAAGTTACTCCTATATCTACTTTATAAGTAATAATTCTTAGTATCTTATTTATTAGCTAAGTATTTTATTAGTAAGTAATAAAACTACTATTTATATTTTTAGTATTCCTTAGTATAGTATTAGTAGTACTATTTAAAGTATATTATTATACTATTAATAAACTTAGTATAATTATATATATTCTTAAATTAGAAGCCTATAGTAAATAAGACTTTTAGGATACTCTTAATATCTATATCTAAGGAGTTATTATTTTAGATTAATAGTTTAAGATTATTATCTTCTATAGGTATTCTAGGTAGTATAGATCTTATTCTAAGTAGTATCTATATAGCCTTATCTAGAATAGTATATATAGATAAGGTGGTAGGCTAGTCTTATATATTTAGGGCTTATTATATATACTTAATAGTCTTACTAAGCTTCCAGAGTATATTATTATTATATTTTATTTACTTTAGTTTAGTAATTTACTTCTATATAGTCTTATAATCTTCTCTAGAGAGTAGGGGAGATTAGTATCTACTAATATTACTTAGCTTAAGGGCCTTAAGGGTTATGCTTATATCTTAGTCTATTATTATATTTCTATTATTAGTAGTTTATTAGATATATAATTACCCTAGATTAGGGGTGCTTCTAATAGTAACTATTTTACTTAATATAATATATAAAAGTACTCCCTACCAGGCTATTTTAATAGGTAGAGTAATTAGAACTATAAGAGCACCTATAAAATACTCTTTATTAAGTAGTAGATAGCATAGTAGTAGTAATATATTTATAGTTAAACTAATTACTAAGGTGTGAGCATCTCCTGTACCTTAGCAGAGATAATATCTCTATGGGTTATATGCTACCTACATGACTACCTATAGTTTACTACATACATCTTCTCCATGTCTAACAATAGGCTAGTAATATTATTATTAACTAGAGTATTACTTATTTTAATAAATACTATTATATAATAGTTTAATCTTATTATCTTATCTATAGTAAATATATTTAAATAGCTTTACTTATTACTTACTTAATATAGTATAATAGCTATAAATACTTCTAGCTTTATAAATATATAGATATTTTCTTCTTCTTCTTCTCCCTCTCTAGTAATATTAAATTTATTATTTTATAAGTAATCTTTCTTATTCTTCTTTACTATATACTTCTTTATTATTTATATAATTATCTTTATAATTATAAGATCTATATCTTCTTATTTTTATAAGTATATATAGTTACTAGTTCTCCTATTATAAGTTAATATAATTTACTTATATTAATATAATTATATAGTTACTTTAATAAAGTATATATAACTCCTAATATAGAGATAGCTTCTAATTATTACTTAGAGGTTTTCTTTTTTATTATTTTAGTATTTCTTAAGCAGGGGCATGTCTGCTCTTTATTTTATAAAAGATTTTAGTATT
The DNA here is from genome assembly GCF_000149645.3 of Aspergillus fischeri NRRL 181. NCBI lineage: Eukaryota > Fungi > Ascomycota > Eurotiomycetes > Eurotiales > Aspergillaceae > Aspergillus > Aspergillus fischeri. Next base: position 2,916,102 of record NW_001509768.1, read on the forward strand.
TTATAGTTTTCATCTTTATTTTAGCTAGGATTCCTATAATATCTATAATAGTTAGCTTATTTCCTTTATTTTATATTCTCTTTATTATATCTCTTTACTTTATTTTATATATTTAATGCTCCATATAGCTTTATTTATATTATTTTCTTATAATTTAATACTCTTCTAGGTATATATCTCTTATTTTCTTTCTATATTAATAGCTATTAGCCCTATTAGCTTATAAATATATTAAACCCCTTACTATATTTACTAGAATTTAGATAAATACTAATTTTATATATAGAAATATAGCTAATATTTATACTTATAACTCTACTACTTATTATATCTATACTACCTATTATATTACTACTCTTATTACTACTACTATTACTCTTACTCTAGCTTCTTATAGCTATTAGGATTACTCTCTTAGTTATAGGTATGCTACTACTTATACTAGTTATAGGTATAGTATATTCTATAGCTAGGGGGGTACCTTAGTTAGTATTATTATCTCTACTCTTATATCTACTATACCTCCTCTATTTCTACTATCATTACCTCCCACTATATTATTACTTACCCCCCTCTTAGTCTAGGTTATACTCTTATAGAGGAGCATTACTACTAGTGCCTATAGGCACCTAGACAGGGTATGGGGATATCTTTACTATAGTATAGATAGGGCTAAGTATCTTTATTATTAGGGGCTATATTAGCCTTATTAGTTAGTATATTTCCCTTATACTTTATTCTTATTATAGATACTAATTTTACTTTTCTTTTAAAGTTCCCTACTACTACCCTTGGTAGGGCATGATATTTGTATGACAGGGAAGATGGTTGTTTATTCTTACTATTACTATTATTAATAAGTAATATATATATATATATATATGATAAGTTAACACATAATAGTTCTACATGAAGTTAAAGAAAAAAAAAAAGGACAGAGTAATCTAGTAAAATAAGGTAGGAAGTACTAGTAAAATAAGACTATTATAGAATATGATTACTACAGGTTATTTAATAAATTAATAATATACTTCCTAGCCTTACCTAATAATCTCTAATTATCTATACTACTACTAGATAAAGTATTATAATCCTTATCTATAAAGTTAAAGTATATATCCTTAATATATTAAAGTACTTTTCTAACTAGGTCTATAAATATTATATTCTTATTATAGGTCTTTATCTTTTTAAGTATCTATTATAATACTATAGTAGGTTTTTCTTAAGGATAACTTATAGTATCTTTATTAATATATAGTATTATTATACTAAGTACTTTAAGTAATACTAGCTAGTTCTTCTTATTAAGTAGAACTTTATTAGATAAATTATATTTAGTAAGAATATCTTTATCTTATACTAATAATCTAGTAGTATCTTATACTATATAATAGTCTACTACCTAGTCTCTATACTTAGCTAGGTTACTTAATATATTAATATTCTTAGTATTATTCTTATTATTAGAAAGTTTAAAAAAGAAATACTTTATACCCTAGGCTATAGTTATAAAATATATTAGTTTCTTTAGTTTAATAAGCTCTTAAATTACTTTATTAACTTTCTAAATAGCTATATAAAGATCTAAATCATCTAATATTTACTAGGGAATCTAGGTTAGTAGTAATAGTTCTCTAGGTCTATTCTATTAACTTAGATAAATAAGGTAGTTATTAGGTATCTTAAGATATCTAAAGAAGAATATATTATATTTATTATTATCTTTCTTGTAGTCCTTCTCCTTTTTCTATCTATAAATATTAGTTATTCCTAATCTAGTATTCCTCTAGTATGGAGACTTCCTAGGCTTAATATATAATATAGAATTTTATTATTAAGATTCTATATTTAGTATATATATTCTTAATATGTATTAACTAATTTTTAAATATATTTTATATTATATATAGTCTTTTAACCTTTGTATTATTTAGTAGGAAAAGGTAATAATCTTTAATAGATATTATCTTTATAGTAGAGTTATAAAGTTTAAAGAAAGATAAGATAGTTTTATACTTAATATAGGCTAGGGTATATATAATCTTCTAGAATATATTAAGTCCTTCTAAGTATAAATATAGCTAGTCCTTTACTAAACCTATAACTAGTATTAGTATATCTATATTAGGAAACTTAGGCACTATAGATAGTGCTACTATAATCTTTATAATATTAAGATTTAATATATAGTATTTATTAGATATAAATAAGAATAGACTATAGGCTAGGCCTTATATAGCTTACTAAGCTATCTTAATTTATTTTTTAATAATAATAAGAATATTAGGATCTTTTTTATTCTTTAGTATATAGCTTATAGTTAAGTTATCTAATAGTAATATTAAAGTATTTATTATATAAGTCTTTAGATTATCCTTCTAATTTATATACTATTTAGTATTAGTAATTATTAAGAGTGTAAATAGTAATTATAACTTATTCTTTAAAAAATCTAAAAAAGATTATAGTTTAGTATTAGTAATTATTAAAGATAGGTATTCTAAGTATAATTAAAAAAAAGATTTTATAGTAGGGTGTGGTGGCTTAAGCTTAAGTAAGAACTAGGGGCTAATTAATTAGTTTATTAAGTAATATAATAGAGTAATAAAGAAAATTTTTAATTATCTAATTAATATATTTACTCTATCTATTAGTCTAAGTATAATATACTATTAAATAATACTATTTAATCTTAAGTATTTTTATTAGATTTATCTAGATTTTAGAGATAAACTTTAGGTCTCTATTAGAAATAATAGCTCTTAGTAAGCCTTAGTCTCCCTTATTAAGAGTAGTAAGTAGTATATTAGCCTATTATTAGGCTTTCTACTTAGTATATCCTAGGATTATTATTATTTATTAATAATAGATATTAGGATATTAATTAAGCTAGTATCTAGTAAAGTAATCATAATATTAATTATAATTATATGGAAAGGAATAGCTAGTATAATAATTAGTTATAAGGCACTATATAATTAGTACCTTCTTATCTATTTTTTCTAATATTTAGGGTAATAGTATATGTATTACTTCACCTAATATTATATATAATTAAAAATCAAACTATTAAGTAATTCTAGTATTCTATTAATACCTAGATAACTATTCTTATTATATATAATGTATAACATCTTCTAAAGTAAGGAATAAGGTATATAAAGGAATCTATCTTTTATATATAATAAGTAATTATATATATAATATAGTAAAGCAACTAGTACTTAGGATTTAGAGTTTATATTAATTATTTATACAATCCTTAACTATTTATAATCTATTAGATATCCTTTAATTATCTAATTCTTAAAGTTATCCGATAAAGTAATCCTAATAATTATAGGTTATAGTTATTCCAGTGAATTACTATAGAAAGTATAACTAAATAAGATATTAAGAAGATTAATATTAAGTATAGCTAGATCTAGGTTATCTTTTATAAATAAGGATAAATAAGATAGTATATCTAGAATAATATATATCTTTCCAGGCTTATAATAGATTATTAAATTTAGAAAAAGCTATATATACTAGAATGCTTAGACTAAGCACAGATTAAGCTTATCTATAAAAGATATTAATAGGCTAGTTTATTAAGTAATATTAATAATTATAAAATAATTAGTATATAGATATACTCCTACTTTAGATACCTTTATTATATACTAGATTTTTTATAATACCTAAATAACTTTAGATACTTCTAACTTAGTTAGCTAATAGTTCTTTTTTATAGGTATTAATACCCTGCTTAAAAATATAATTAGTAATATTATATCTTATAGAGGGGCCTTTAAACAGTCCTAATTTAATATAAATATAGGATTACCTAGTATATCCTACTTAATATAAAAAATCATTACACCATAGCCTTAATATTTAGATAAGTTAATATCTATGTATAATAGTAGTTCTATATTTTAGTAGATAAATATTAATAGGTTCTTAAAATAGCTTTATAGATAATTAAAGCTCTCTCTTTTCTTATCTATAATATTATCTAATAGTATCTATTCTATATAATACTTATAAGCTTTTCCTTTTATAGGGCTATAACTTAATAGCTATATCTTATAATCTTATAATAGTTAGATAATAGTAGCCTAATATAAGATATAATTCCTTAACCAACCTATAAGCCTAATATAGGTTTTAAGATTAGTAAGGATAACTAGAAATTCTAGCTTTAGAATTACTATAAGCTTATCTTTAGCTACTGTTATACTAAGGGATAATATATTCTAGCTAAGTAATTAGACTAATAGAAATCTAATAAATATCTTTTAGGGTAATAATATTATCCTTATTTCAGAATACTTAGATAGGAAGCTAGATAATTAGTATATATAATCTTCCTAAGTCTTGCTTTATAATATGTAATTATTAATATAGATTTATAAAAAGGATTTCATATCCTTAAAAATTGAGTTAACTTATTACTAGATATATAACATGCTATTAATAAATCCTATTAAGTAGATATAAGAATATTCTTATTCTTAATATATAATTACTTCTATAAACTACTATAAATCTAGGTGTAGCAGCTACTAGTAAAATATTATAGTAGTATCTATAACTAATATATAAGGGCATCCTGCATATTCTGCTATGATTTCTGCTTAGGATAGAATAGGATAGATATTAGGGATAACTACTATATTAATTCCTTAGAAATTAATTACTACTCTGCTCTTTATTTTACTATTTACTAATTAATTAATAATAAATACTAGTAATAGTAGGAAAGATATTAGTATAGCTAGATTAAGGACATAGACTAGAGCACCCCTAATAATATAATATTTATTATAAAACTTATTCTTCCTAACTAATATAGTATATTAAAAGTTTTATCTATAACCTCTTTATACTTAGGACTAATATTATAGATCTTTGCTATTTTCTTAATTTATTATGCCTAGCTATCTTTAAGGTAAATATATATCTATCTCTCTTCTAGAATATTAATAATCTAAGTATTATTCTATACTATTAAATATACTATGATAATTACTAATAGTTATTTAATAATCTTAGAGGTGCTATAGATGCAGATTATATTCTTAAGTTTTATTATTATTAATTTATCTATCTTAACCTATAATACTTTTATTAAATCTTCTAGTAGTATTACCACTAGATTATATATAGATAGTATATATTTATTACTTTAAACTTAGATAGGAGGCCTAATCTTTTATAGTATTATAATATAACTAGTTAATCTATCTAATTTATAATAATAATATATGGAAAATTCATATCCTAAATATAGGAAAATAACCTAACTTATAGATATTATATTATATTAAAGATATAGTTATAGTCTTGCATAAGTCCTTTCTATTTAATAGGTATAATTAGAGTATTATATAAGATAGTATTATAACCTTTTTCTAAGTATATACTAGTATTAGATCTATATAATATAATTTAGGAGAAACTATAAGTAAAAGTTCTATATCTTTATAAGATATCATAATAGCCTTTTATTTTATAAAATTAATAATAAAACTATATTTACCTAGTATATTAGTACTAATAAGTAAATTAACTTTAAGACCTTAAGTTAAGTATACCTCTATTTATATCTTAATAAAATAATATCTAGTACCATGCTTTACTAGGATAAATAATAAAATAGAGATAAATTAAGTACTTATAAAACTATTAGTAATACTATATACTAGTATAGAAACTAGATATTTTTAGATAGTAATATTAGGTAGGAATTAAAGTAGAAATTTATAATTAATAATTATTATAATATAACCTAAGTCTAAGTAAATTATTATTACTAGTTATCCTATATAAAGATATACTTTAACTATAGTATATTTCTAAGATTAAAATCCTATACTATTATATGCAGGAACCTCTATTAGTTTTACTTTTAGAATTAGTAAGTCTATAATATCTATATAGAAGCTATTAATATTATTATAGTCTACTGTATATATATGAAGGGTATTATTAGATAGAAATTCTTATTTATAGTTACTATACTATACTAGTCTTATAAAGTATGTACTAGTATTATACTCTTACTTATATTCCTTATTTAGTTATTTATTATACTCCTAGTTATTATGATATTCTAGAGGTAGTTTATTTTTTAGGATATTCTATCTTATTATTAAGGAATTTATTAAAGTTATTCTTATTATATCTATATTAGGGTACTTTATTACCATAATATACATAAGGTCTTTAGGTAAAACTATAACTATAGTTCTTATAATTCTAGAAACCTCCTTAGGAATGATATAAGAAATTCCATGGATTAGCCTATATTAGGGGTAAAACTAATATTCTCTAAGATATTTTATTAGCTTTATAATCCTTATATTTCTATTACTAGGGTTAGTGCTAATTTATATTTCTTAAACTATATAGATTAGGGTTGCTTCTTAGACCATATAGATTAGGGTTTCTATAGGCAGGGTTATCATAGGGCCTATATACTTAATAAGGGTATGTATAGCTAGTATACTTATTTTAGAGAATAAGATAGGGATTTCTTATCTATTATATCTAGGATCACTATTTATAGAAACCTTCTTATAGAGTATTCTAAGTAGCTTACTATATAGGAATATAATATAGAGTTATACTAGTGAATTTATTAAACTAGTTAGTTTATTTCTTATTTACGATAGATATAAAATCTGGAATAATTATAGTTTTATCTAGCTTATTAATATATTTATATAGTAGTATTTTAAGATTATATTAGATATATAATATAAGAGGGAAATCTATATCCTCTTTACTATACTATTTTACTAAGAAGATAATAGATGCTATATATAAGAAGGAAGGCTTTCTAGTAATTATATTAGCTATTATATAGAATATATTATCTAACTATTAGTAGACTTAACTAGATGATAGTTAGAATTATTTCTCTAGTACTGCACACTAATCTTCTATATCTATTAAGTAAATTAGGCCACACCTTATAATATTATTAATTTCTGAATTGTACTATTTTATGGCTTCTCCTTAGAAATATATGTTAAGATTTTAGCTGATTTTAGTTATAGATCTTGATTAGTAAGTAACTTATAAATAATTAGTAAAAGCTACTACTAAATAATAGAAAGTCTTATTATCTTTCTTATATATTTCACCTATACCCCATAAGAAAGGCATATCTAGGTAAAAAAATCCTATATCTATAGGGTGCTAGTTATCTTTATTTAGCTTATCTTAGTTATCTATTTTATAAGAATATCTATAGCTATTAGTTATTTAATAGTAAGATTAATAATAATAATTATTATTAGAACTACTACTTAAGTTATAGTTATTATCCCTATTCCACCTAGACCTAGAATAATAAGGATTTTAATATCTAGGCCTACTCTCCGTCTCTTCTAGGTAAGGCTTATTATTAGGATTTTTATTAGTTTTTATTCTTTAAGTAGGTTTATTAACTACTTAATTAGTATTATTTTATATATTACTTTAAGAAGCCTTAAACTATATATTAATTAGGGTCTATATTAATATAGTAATAATATTCTAGATTATTATATTTAGCTGCTCTTATTAATATTCTAGATTATTATATTTAGCTGCTCTTATTAATATTTTATAAAAATTAAATTCTAATTACTATTATTTAGTCCTACTAGGTCTGGGCCTGCTATATTATTATAATATAGACCTAGGGAATCTAGTGTTAGTATATCTTTAGATAACTTATTATCTAATTTATTATCTACTCTTAGTAATTATACTAAGCTATTAGTTATTAATAATATAAGAGCTAGTTATTTATAATAAGTATTAAATAATAGGGTGCCTAGGTTAAGTTTATTAAGCTATTATATAAAATCTAGTAAGACTAAGAAATCTAATTTAGATTTATTAAAGTCTAATTCCTTAACTAGCTTATTAATATTATATTATTTATTTAGATTTATATCTTTTACTAATTTTAGCATCCTAAAAAGTACAGCCTTTTTTATGAAGAAAGAATAGTAAGAGGTTAGTAAAGTATAGTTCTATAGCTATCTAAGTAGTCTTTTAACTAGATAGCTATTACTTTATAAGTATATATTATAGTATATAATGTATTACTAGTTATCCTATAATAATTTAGTACTCTTAAGAAACCTTCTAACTATAGTAGTAGCAGCTAATGATTATAAGTATATCTAGTTATTTAATATTTTAATCTTAGTATTTAGGTCTGATCTATATCTAAGGATAAATATAATTTAGGCTAAAGTCTCTATATTAAGGTCTTTAGCTATGCTATATCTAGATTCCTTAAATTCCTATAGCTAGGTTATTAATTTAATAAGTTTTTCATTAAATTTAGCTCCTTAGGAAGTTATATATAGTGAATTAATTAATTACATAGATTAATATAGTAATAAGTAATTTTTTAATATAATAATAAGTTAATAGATAAATAGTAGAAATAAGAGATAATTTAAGTAGAATAATAAAACTTTTTAAATATAGAGATAACTTTAATAAATAAAAGATTAAAAAATAATAAGGACTAATATGACTTAATAAATATTAAAGTATTTTAATAGGACTAAGAGTTTGTAGGTGATTTAAAGGAAGAGAGTAGGTTATTAATTAATAATATAGCTAAAGGCCTAAGCTGCTTTACTAGTTTAATAAGTATAGGGTTATCTACTATAATATTAATTATTATTAATTAATTAAATTTTAATGAAAGTAGATATTAAATTAATTAATTAGATTCCCTAATTAAGTCCTAGATAGCCAAGGACATGCTACTAAATGGTAGGGCATGGTATTTGAATGATAGGGAAGATGGTTATTCATTCCTACTCTTGCTATCATTAATAAGCAACATATATGCACATGATAAGTTGACACACAACACTTTAGAGATAAGTATTCCTTCTTCTAATAAGACCTAAGCTTAGTTATAGGGCTAGCCCCTACTAAAGACCTAGATTTTATTATAGCACCATCTACCCCTAATCTAATATAGGACTTATTTTTATTATATTATTCCCCTATAGTTAAAATATAGTAATCTAAAGATAAAGATACTATTTCTACTAAACTATTATTAGTCCCTAACTCACTCTTTAACCTATATAAAACTATCTAGCCTAGGTAAGTATTACTAGTTAGTATAATAGACTAGAATACTAGCTAGGCCTTATCTAGGAAGTAGTAAGTAAATACTAGTAATACTAAGGAGATTAAGAAAATATTATTCTCCCCTACCTAAATATAGGTATTATAAAAGATTATATAGTAAGTAATCTAAGTATTACTCCTAGTATTTAATACTACCCTAATACCCTATAAACCTATTATTAAACTAGATGAATATAATACCCCAGTCTTATCCATAAGTAATATATTAAGTAATTATACTTACTAAATAAATAGGTAAGATAGAGATAAAATATCTACTAGTTCTCTATATATAGTATAATATAGATATTACTCTATATTCTAATATTAATAAACCCTAAGAAGGCATAACTATTACTAAATTTATTAATATCTTAAAGTATAAATAGATAAACTAGTTTAATTATTTTTATAATTATCTCTTAAGGTAATTCCCTCCTTGCTAACTCTAGAATATAAATTAATAATAATAATAAAGCTATCAAATATAAGATAAAAACTTATAGTAATAATAAAACTATATTAAACCCTTAAGAAAGATAGTAGTCCTAGAATCTATAAGTATAATAGAACTAAAAAGGGTAATTATAGTAGAACTATTAGACTAATATACTAATTTATTAGTAAAAGGTACTCTTACCTCCTATTTATATATCTTCTATTCCCCTACAGCATCTAGCTATAACCTAAGATAAAAAAGATAAATCTAATTTTATTTATATATAATACCACAGACCTAAATATATAAACTATAGTAATAATATAGTAGAAGAAGACTATAGCCTAGCTAAGCTATAGTTTAATAATCTAAACTTCTATTATAAACTAGGCCCTAACTGTGATAAGTAATATACTAATAATTTATATATAGAACTAAAGTATTATAACTTAACTAATATATATACTATAGAACCAGAAATATCTAATATTAACTATATAAAATATAGTTTTATATTCCTATCTAGTAATACCCTATATAAGTACTTATATACTAACATATAAAGCACCAGAAGCTAAGTCTTATTATTTAGATCTAGTAATACCTATTATCTACTCTATTATAATATTAAGTAAGGACATTCTAGGGCTAAAATTCTAAAGCTAGAAATATATAACTATATAAGCCTATTTAGTATAATTAAATTTAGCTATATTAATTTACCTTAATACTAGCTACACTATAATAATTATTAATAAATAATTTCTATTATATTATATACCTATAACTAAGATCCTTAACTACCCTATACTTATACTAATTAAAGGTATATCTAATAGCTTTACTAGTATATACTTTACTATTATTTCACTATCTTTCTTAGTAATAGTTAATAATAAGCCTATCTTAATATATTAAATTATAAAGCTCATATCATATAAGGCCTAAAGATAAATATACTTATTAGGGTTAATATACTTACTATAGAAGACTTTTCTATTAACTTTACCTTATATATAGCTATAATAATATTATATAATAATACTATTATCCCCATTACAGTCACTCTAAAATAGAATTACTATATAATACTAAGGCCTATCTATACTAGTAAGAAAATTACTATTTAGCTATAGTAAAAGATCTATATTCTTATCTAATAAAAGGTATCTAAAGACCTATCTAAAGATAGGGACTATCTATTTAAGCTACTCTAGTACTATGGTCTAGTATTCTTTACCCTTATAGTAGATATAAATTTCTCTTATATACTAGTAATTAATCTAATAGAGAAACTAATTATACTAGATAATAGGGCTTATATAGGCACCCTATCTAAAATTAATATTATAGATGCATGGTATATATAACCTAAAGAAGGCTATATAGTAAGAGTTAACCCTAAGACAATAGAATTATATAAAATACTTAAGCTAGCTAACCTAGATCTATATATAATAGTATATAATAATATAGAGTATTATTGAATTATCCCTGTGAAGGTTAACCCTATAAAATAAACTAAGCTAATAAATAGTATTGCTATATATAATAATATAACTATAGTTAGCATATTATAGCTAATCCTAATATAATTCCTAGATATTTAGACTAATTTAGATTTTATTAATATTCCTAAAGAGGAATAGATATAGGTAATAATAAAAAAGGGCTGGGAGAACTACCTAAGAAAGAGCTTAAAGTAATATCCCACTAGCTAATAAGACTAAGATATTATTAATAAAGTATTTAATAGACTGTACTAAGATAGCTACATAGTATTCCTAACTAATTATATATTATTAGGCTACCCTATCTTTATTATCTAGTATATTACTATAGAGAATAGTAAAGAAAAGCTTAAATCCTAAGTTATTATTAATAATAGGGACCTTAACCAGGAGGTAATACCTAATATATATCTACTACTATCCTAGGAAGAAATGCTATTATTAATATCTAGTATAAAATATATTACTATTATTAATATAATATAATTCTTCTACTAATAGCAGATCTATCTATTAGTATATAAGCATATTACTATTATATCTTATTAAGGATAGGAATATTTTAAGGTCTACCTAATAGGATTTAGAAATAGCAGGACCTATATATAATATTAAATTAATAATATATTCTAGGACCTATGCAGCTTCTAGAGAGGTTTTATTAATAACTTTATTATTTAGTTACTTACCTTAGAAGGTCATGTATTACACCTATACTAGATACTTTAATAATACTATAAAGTATACATCACACTAAATCTAGCTAAAGTATATATTAGTTTCCTATCTGTGGTAAGACCACATGAGTACATGGGTCATTCATCCATCTCCCCCATAGGTAGCACTTCAGAGAATCATTAATTAATAAGAATATAATATGGATAGTTATGTGCTGCCATAAAAATAGTAGTATATCTTAAATCCCCTGAAGATTTCTCTAATTTTCTCCTCTATTAAATTACCTCATAATATAATTTATTTAATTACCTTAGTAAGGGCTTCCTTGCAGGCTAGATAGGCTAAACCCTAATATTATAGTAATCATCACCACCCCTAGATTTACCTATGGAAATTATTAAAGTTATATACTAAATTACTAAGTACTACTAAGCTTTCCCTAATTAAATAAGATTACCTGACCTTAACACCTATATTAATTATATTACTATATATTACACTGACCCTCTGCCTTATTATACTTATACCTTATTAGATACACTAGCTTTAGATGCACTAGCTCTAGCTAGAAGAACCAGAGCTATATCTAAACCTATTAATATATAGTACCCTAAGTCCTGGTTACACTCACTATGGATATTCTAGGCTATAATATAGTGTTTCCTTATAAGAACAAGTAAAATTACTGCTATTAAGCCTAAGATTATATCTATATAGATACCTAAGATAGTAGAAGGGTCTTAGGCTATACTAACTAAACTATAATCTTAGAAGATTATACTAGTTAAAAAAGTCCTATATATTAATTTTAATCTAGTCTTTAGAGAAAAGTATTTCTTTATACTAGACTCTAAGTATACTATACTATAGTACTTCTCTATCTTATTATTAATACCTAACCTTATCTAAGATTCCTTTACCTTATATTCCTTACCTACTATAGAAATATAGTACTCTTAATCTAATAATAATACTATATCTAGTAACCTTCTACTAGGCCTAGATTCCCTATTTAACCTCTATAAAACTATATAACCTAGGTAAGTACTACTAATTAGTATAATAGATTAGAATACTAGCTAGGCTTTCTCTAAGAAATAGTAAGTAAATACTAATAAAATAAAAAAGATTAAGAAAATATTATTCTCCGTTATTTAAATATAGGTATTATAAAAGATTATATAATAAGTAATCTAAGTATTACTCCTAGTATTTAATAATAATAATACCCTAAGATCTTATAAACTTATTATTAAAATAAATAAATATAATACTCTTATCTTATCTATAAGTACTATATTAAGTAATAATTACTA
>NW_001509769.1:0-18953 GCF_000149645.3 Aspergillus fischeri NRRL 181
CCCCCCCCCCCCCCCCCCCCCCGGCGGGGTGGGGGTTGTTTAGGGGTTGATACGCAGATATTGAGCCTTCCAAGCACGCACTGCAGACTGCTTTCGCCCAGCGCCGTGGCCTGAAGGGGAACAGGGATGGAGGCAGTACAGATCACGAAAGTGCCAGCATTGTTGTAGATCCTGGAACAAGTAGTGCCACCTGAAAACTCGGGATTTTCGTGCACCTCATAAAGAGCAGGGCCTACGGTGATTTTGTGGCGGCCATAAAGGCCGAGATTGATAACGATGGGAAGTTGGCAAAGCCACCAGACTTCAGAGTGCTGGAGCAGGTAATGGGCCAGGACCTCGGATGTGTCCTTATCGATGACGGTGATGCTGACTTCGGAAGTATCACGAACAAGATCGGCCTCAATCTCCACAGCCTTGGTGCCTTGACATGAGCTCAAGGCTGGTGTGCCCAAAACTCTGAATAGGTCAGATCTCTTCCAAGATGATCCGCTTGATACGGGACGCCTTGGAACTGCGCTTGGATCAATTTTGGGACAGCCCTCACGATCCGGAGCCGTTTTGATTCGCTCTGAGTGGCTCTGAGCCCGGGTCTTACGAAGGGGCTGAGCTGACAGTCATTCGCACTTCCATCCAATAGGCCACCGTGGTTTGCAGCCCGCTTATGAGGTGCCTAATGGTAGCGCTTGGGGCTTAAATGATGGCTCATATTCTTTTGCCACCTGCTCTCGTCTCCTGCACACTCCATACCACAGACTGGTCCACCTCATGGCGGCTGTGAAACCGGCGCGCACATATATCTTCCGGCCAACGAGGATATTGAAGCTTATGTAGGCTAGGATGTCACAGACGCTTTAGGTTTCGATTCTGTAATACTGTGACCGGAACGGCGCTGGTTGGGTGATAGCTGTTGTTTTGAGGGGTCTGGAATAGCCATATTGAAAGCGAAAAGTAATGCTAATAACGAGATTTTACCTACCAGGCTGAATGCAGTCTACTGGCTCGCCTTTTGGCCAATGGCAGTAAGTCTAGTAAAAGCCAGGACAGATCCTTCCCGAGTCTCCTTTGCAGCCTGGCCCAGCATCTGTTTAAGTTGCTGCATATTCTCCTCGTTCTCACCTGCTCTGTTTCGGGCCAAGACCTCCGTGGCTAACATTCCACACTCATGCAGCGCAACTCCCAAATGGGGCGGCGCCTCCTTTGTATCGGATACGACATTGGTGAATCCTCCGTGTTTAAGAAGGGAGGGCAGACTTGGAACCCACGCGGAATGAAGACGGGCATCATTCTCTAGGAAAAGCCTCATTAACTTGATCTGGGCGTCAACCCTGACGTCTGGATGGGTCTTCTCAACGCGAAGTGAGGACAGGTCGATATCGGTCCACTGGAGGTAGCCCCCAGGCTCCATAAAACAGCGGTTAGAGCAGCGCGAATTGTAGAAGTTGGATAGCATACTGAGAAGTTTCAATAGATTGTCAAGTACGCGCTTCAATCAGGCTGTCGGAGGACGAAGGCGAAATGGGGAACATGAACTACATCATAGACTCCAAGCAGATGCTCAGGGACCTCGGCCGTGATATCCCAGTGGTGAAGCCTCATGTTGGTCGGGAGCCAGTCGCGTGGAGGAGTAGCATTAAAGGAGATATCAAGTCCATCTAGTTGGACAGTTGCAGGGAATATGTCAACCAAATCGGTAAGCCAGACTCTGTACATATGAGTAGCTGCCATGGAACAACTTGAGATTGGCATACCTCGTACCAGTCCCAACGTGGGCAATCCGTACGTTTTCCACATCCTTGACCGGAATCGACGGGTGGATATGATATCCAAAGAGTTAGACGACCAGGTAGTGCTGCACGTTGATGCTGCAAATATAAGCAAGCAGAATAACGAAACTGCGGATGATCATACCGGTTATTGTCTAAGTAGCTCCGAGTAAAGACATATTCTGCAGAGGAAGACATTTTTGCCGTGCCTCAAGTCTCCAGGTGGAATTGCGGAACAAACAAACTGTACTTATTAACGCTTGATAGTGAACAGATATAGTGAAGGACGACAAAGTAGAAAGCCGGGAATGACGCTTGTAGGATAGTACAGGCGCCCCTTTGTAGCATCCAGAAAGGGAGAGTGAAGTGGCATTGTGCCGGATGGGGTGTCTTTCCTCTAGCTTTTTGACGTTTATCTTCTTTTGCTTCCTATTCGTTGAACTGTAGCCACAAAGGCGCCAGATATGATTCATCGCTGTTCTCGTGGCTTAGGTTTCCACTTGGGCGTTTCTGTCTCCACAATTTAATCGCGTTTTCCCCACGCTCGTTTTCTCCACCATATCGCCCAGTTGCACATTAGGATGGTTGGAATATGAGTCCTTGGTATCATGCCATACAGTCCTTACTCTCTAGATAATGGTTAATGTAGTCCCTTGGTGATTGCCAGTCAAATATGCGGCACCCTGATGGTATCTTGGCTGTAATGCCTCCATCTACTGCTTTTTACCAGGAGACAATCAGAATTATCCATAGTCCGGACTGGACTTGCTGACGGTCTGCGTGGTGGTACTAGATCTGGATGTCTTGGTCGGGTCCACAATAGCAGACTAGGCCAACTGACACATGCGATGTAACGTAGACTTAGGGCTCATCAAAGAATATCGACTATGGCAAATGGGGTATGTTGCTGGGCCGGAGTCTGACCACGGCTTGCCCAGATGTGATCCAGTAACTGTCTTCGGTGGTCTAAAGAGGTACGGAGTAGTAGGATGAGAATGAAAGACATGAAAGACCCCCTGTATCGTAACACAATCAGGCCTGCTAGAAACGGTGAGGGACGAATGAGATGGCGTTGCACCGGATGGGTCCTGTTTTCTTTATCTTCCGACCCTTTGTGCTTTTTCCTTTCCAGGTGAAGATAGCCACTGAGAGCGGCACGGATTAGGTTTATTATGGTTTTTCTTTTTTTCCCTCTGGTGGTCGAGAACTTTCCTTGGGCTTGTCTCGCCCTCCGCATTAGATGCCCAGTGCCCCGAACCCTTTCCTTTATTGTATGACCCTGTTGCCCATGGATTTTAAAGATACTTTCAGTAGTCGCACGACATAGTCATTGCCCTCGAGATAATAATGGTATCTTCATACTGTCGGTCAAATATAACTTGCATGGTCCCTGGGCATGATTGACGGGCCCTCCATTGTACAACCGGCTAGCCGGTTGAGCACTTTTTTTAGAATTGCTCTGGCTGCGTAGTCGGGTCTTCTCTAGATGTCTTAGTTGAGTTCCAACCGCTGGTAGTATATCCGAGTGGATGCAATGTGATCTAGCATCTTCTATGAGTCGCGTAATACCCGACAGTGCAGCGATGTAACCTAGAACCAGAGGCCACAAATAGTATCATGGCCATGAACCAAATGTGTATGTTGCAGGGCCTGAATCTGGCCCTTGGCGACAACAAGAGGTTATTGGCAGGGTGAAAGCCGTGGTAGCTAGCCACGCCCAGACTGACCGGAGCCGACTGGTTCGTCAGGGGCAATTTAATAACCATTCTCAGCGCATTAAGGAGACTGCGTAGGAAGAGAAGGACGCTGTAGGGTAGCACAAGAGCCCCCATACCGGAATCCACAATGGACGAGTGAAATTTGCGCTGGATGGGCTGTCATTTCTCTATCTTTCGACCTTCCTTTTCCCTTCCAGATGTTGATAGCTAGAGACGCTCAGATAAAGCTTCGCCGTTGTTTCGTGGTCTAGAAATTCAGTAGCCAGCTTTTCTGGTCCAGCCACTTCCTCGGTCTCCACAATCCAGCTTTGCCCACGGGACAGTCACGGGGTAGGGTGCGCGCAGCTATTTAGGTCGTTCATATGTACGTGACAGCTTTTCCCTAGCCAAAAGGTGCACACTGGCGGGCACAGCCTGCACAATTCACCCTCCATTTGAATGGCCGGGCCCGGCGCACTTCGTCTTAGGCATTGAACACCCATATCTAATATACAAGGCACCTGGATCTTCAAATGCCGCGGCTTTGGGGGGTGGGTGCTCTCTTCCACTGCCATCGTGGTCGCATAAAGGTGATCGGATTCTAATTCCAATAGGCTATGTTCGTTTCCCACGCAGTAAAAAGAAATCTCGCAACTCCGACAAAGATATAACCGAAGACCATCCACCCGGAGAAAATCTGTATCTCGCCCTTCACACCTAGTCTGTATCCCGACTACTTCGCTGATGTTATTCTCTTCGGCCGTGTTTAGGTGTTGCCAGTTCACCCTAATGTCAGGCATATTGTATTCAGCTGCTGTCTTCGTCGCGAGAAGTCCCATGATAAGCCCTATCCAGGCAATTCCCAAACCGACAATCCAGCCTCAACTCCATTCCCTGCATTACCACATACTACCACCTCACCCAATTTATATTATACCCCGATCTCCCTCCCTCAACTCGACCCAACATACTCCGACTTCATCTGTGACGTTTTGATCTTCACGAAGGAAGGAAAGAAAGTACGTCGATTACTAGTATTAGACTTTCGGACTGATGTCAACATCATGTCTGAGGGCGTGTACCAAAGATTACATATGAAGGCCTCCTCCTGTGACCCATCGATCGTCCTTCAGGTGGCCGGAATGAGGGAGGTCACTCCATTTGGCAGTGTGGATGTGGAATGGAGTTTATGGGCAGATAGCACGGTTTATAGTACAAGATTTTATGTGGTAGAGGGATGTCAGTTCGATCTGCTCTTGGGACGACCGTCCGTGATCGACTACCAGCTTTCTCGGAAAGATGCAGCAGTGGGCTCGAGGATTCAGTCGTCATATCAGGGTTCATGAGCGAGGTTTATGTCCTGGGTATATGCAATTTAGGGATTCCGGAGTATTATCAGATCGCAGCAAAGCAATTTGGTAGGCTTACTGAGGTGATCCCAACAGTGCTAACGCCATCCATCTTTAACTGAGAAGCTTGTCGAGTTAGACGTTAGATGTGTGAAGGTAGAAGTACAGTAACAGTGCATTCTATAACACGATTGAACGTGCCTCGGATTTTGTAGAATAATGAAGATGATTTGATGTGGACTCAACTAGGTAGAAGATAGAAGATAGGATGGTAGGGAGATGATTAGTGTACATGGGTCACTATAACCAGGGTTGATACATGTTTAAACAGCGGAAACCACATAGTGGTTCAGAAAACCGACCCATCAGCTATCCCGGGAATAGCTAATGGCTGTCCTCATGGGCCACGTTTTTCCTAATGCCATTCGGCCTTCCTCTGGCTTTGCTAGTGGGGAAGGGAATGCTCAGCGCACAGCATGTACATCCACGGAAGTACGTTCACCCATACTGTAGGGTTTCGCTCCAGTGGTCATGAACAAGCAGATTGGTAGGGTCGGCCTTTTGCTTTCCTTCCATTCTAATCTTTGCTACTCATACATAAGTGAGGACACATATGCCTCGCTTCGCCCAACTTCCCATTGCCAGCCCCGTTGTTATCAGCCTCTAAACCACAATACTAGTTGTGCTTAAAGATTTGGGTCAAGCCATAGGTGCTCTACGCTTCGGGTGGAGCACTCCCTAGCCTGCTCACGGTACGGTATTCTACAAGGGCACACAAATGGTAAACTAGCAGACTATTTCAGCCTTCTTAGTTTTTCTCAGCAATGGTCACGTCCATTCCGTGGCTAAAAAAAGTGATAAATTAACTATCACGCATTTTAGTTTGACAACCTTGTTACTAGCCCCAAAAACAAATCACGCGAAGTAGGGGGATAAAATCTGACTGTAAGGGTGTCACTCAAGCCTCTGGCACATAGCGCTGAGGCGGTCTCCTTGCCCTGCCAGACCGACGTGGAGCTTGCGCAGGAGATTCTCCTGAGGCGACCTCCATGGAGACCGTGATAGTCTCTTCAGGACTCTTGGGTGCTGTTCTTCTCCGTCTTGTTGCTACGGGAGCTGAGTAGATAACATCAAACCATTGGTGTTCTCGACTAAGGACTGGTCAGTATGATGCTATCATGGGTATGGAGTAACAGATAAGGGGTCCTACCATATTAGGCAGTCAAAGTTGATTGAAGTTGACCATGCTTTGAGCCAACTCTCCATGCACTGCAAATGGATGTCAGTGCGATACTGCTCACACTTTAAATAGACAGTGTCCTCTGCAGATGTACCATGACAGATGGAACATTCCCTGTCACTGTTGCTCTGGTCCTGGTTTATTAAGCGGAGAAGAATTGCCGGCGCGATGGCTTGGTCCCATATCTCAAACACAACCAGAGCAGGAGAATCAGGAGACACCTCAAACGGAACCTGCTTTCGTTGCAGCATTTTAACGCTGACTGTCTGAGTCTGGGGCGACCATCTGGAGGTAAAATACTCTTGGTAGGGTCAGGAGCTAATCCAGCCACTATCGGAATTTGAAGCCAGTCGTTGTCGGCGTCCCACCCCTAAAGCACAAGCGGTATCATACCATAATTTCGCGAGCGGGTTCACCTGTTTCTCCTCAGTATGCTGATGGTATCTTTTGCACAGTAGGAGCTTAGCAATCTTGCCAAGCATGGAAGAAATCATCGCCCGCTAATCGCTGCGCCAAAAGCTGCACGAGATTGTATGCGTCGTCCCGAGGCTTCTTCAAGATGCGGTTTTTGCATCTGTTATTGGCCTTGGTGTGTCCAAGGCAGGTGGCCACATCTTGTGGATCAATCATCCCACAAGCGATGATGGGATCCCATCTTCCGTCCATTGCGAGGCTCTCCGTCATGAACACAAAACAATAAGACGAGTAAAAGGGAGTGTATGTTCTAAGGAATCTGTTAGCTTTCCACCGGGACAGTCTTCCTATTAAGTGCAGGATCGCAGCCAGGAGGATCCTGCGCAGGGCCGGTGGACCTTCTGCACGTACCTTGGTAGGAATATCGCGCTCTTCGCTGGTCTGTTGAGTGTATGCGAGTAAGTTCCTAGATTATACGTGCGCCAACTACCTTGGGGTAAGGGGAATATATAGTCTGGGTCGGGGGCTCTAGGTAGATGGCTTTCACACATCATCGCTTTGTGGCATGGCTCTTAAGAACACCGACTATGGATCGCCGGAGCAGTGACATTCCTGGGATCAACTGGATTGTTCTGGGAAGCGTAATGGATGCTCTCAGAATACAGATCTGGTTAGCAGGCTTTGAATGCCAGTAATGCAACCCAGCGCTGATAACACCCAAGAGGATGCCCATGTACTGTATTAAATCAACCACACATGGTGCGCAGTTAACTGATTTCACTAGGCTGCTTAGCAATGGCAAACTAGCCACCACTTGGTGAATCACATCTATGACCACCTATTATGTGATACTGTATGTATCTGCTGAGTTACTGTAGTGCACAGAACATCCACAATCTCTGCAGCTATTTAAAGGATGCCGTGATGTCTCACCTTGAGGTCACTCTCCCAAATCAAGGCCAGCCTACATGCGATCTCTTCTGTCTCTTGTCTACCTTGCTTACCACGAGAATGGAAACCAATCTTTCGAACTGGTATCAAGATGGCACGGTTGTTGTCTTGATCCATCTACTGGGAATATTGTATTTCATTTTCTTCCTGATTTTGTTCCTTTTTCATCACTTTCCCACGTCTCTAGACATGATCCACAGAGCACAGGTTGTCACGTTCTACTGCGTGGGCGTTTTACTCTGGAGCCTATGCAGCCTCATTTATTGAACATTGTGGATTTTCTTCGGAGACAACGCGGCATACTGGCAAAAGTTGGAGATGGCCGGTACCCTGGGACTCATATATGCTACAGCCATCCCCTACATGACCTTCGCATATGATCAGCACTGCTATTTCCGGCCTGGCTACCTCTTCTGCCTGGCCATTTTGACCGTCGGCAGGATCACCGCGATGTTTGCTCAGCGGTCGGATGAGTCCGATAATGCCAACCACTTCCGCCGAGACTGCGTCTGGCTCGGGCTCTTGGTATTAGCGCCAGCAATTCATGCCCTGTGCCAGTCTCGCGGAAACCCTCCGTCACTGGCCATTGATCTTATACGGTTCGCGGGATGGAACGTGTTAGGAGCTCTCTGCTATCTCGCCAGAGTCCCCGAGAGAGTCGGCATGGTGGGAAACTTGCGGCCAAGCCTCTACATGATGCATCTCCTCCTCGTCCTCAACAATATCTCATATGGTCGAGACATCTGGAACTTCATAGTTTAGTCGCTGCCTAGCAGAATTCCAATGGTCGACATGATGTTGGGTTTAAGCGGTCAGTCTCCGCGCAAACAGCTCCGCGCTTGGTTGTGAATGTCTGTGGCGGCAGATATATTATGAAAGGGCCATATCTGAATTAGCTTACGTTGGGAACACTCAGCTATACGCGCGTGAATTATGGTCAAGGGCTCATGGCGATTTTAGGGGTTATAACCTGTACTTGTGGCAGTAGCAAATATTATATCCTATTGTTGGCTCTGTGAGCAAGGTGTGATTCATATCCACTTTTAGGTCAACCCCAGAAAATAGCTCGGTTCTTTGCGACGCTTGCCTTACAAGGCAGTCAGGCTGATCGGAGAAGAGTGCAAAGAAAGACGGCAGGAGTCGGGCACTTTAACTATTGAAATGGATGGTTTCTTATATCCTTCTCTTCGATTGTCAAGAGCTCAACCAGATGGGCGGATTCGGCCCAATTTAGCCCGTCGTACGTGCATTGTCCCTCACGGACTGTGAGAGTTCCACGGTCATGCCACCATGGTGAAATGACCCTGGAGTTTGTCAGAGCACCACAGTCCGGACTGCCAGTATAATAAGGATCAGCTAAATAAAAGCAGTGTGGCTTATCGGACCCCCCTCACCCGTAGAAGGGAACTCCTTCCGTTGTCAATACTGCGATTCCGAAAATGTAATTATACTGCAACTTCTGGAATCAATGCATTGACCTCTTATCTACTTCACGATTATTTCCCGCCATTCGCCTTCATCTTAGAGGTGGACAGGCTGATCGTGGTGCATTGGGGCCGTGGCCGAAGATGCTTTGCCGCGACAATGGTGATGATGCGCCACAACATCCAGCAATGTCATTTGGCCGACGGACATACACATTGACCACATACAGGGCGAAAGCTGGGCCATAGGGTCATTGAGCACCCAGTGTCAACCGTCATATTCCTGGGCGTTTGAGGGATCTCATGAGTGGTACCAGTGTTCCTGGGATTACGTTAGGTGTTCTCAAGAACCTAGGTTGGTTGCCCGCTCCCACGAACGGTTCTCTCCTATATGAATAAATCTAAATGGAAAAGATTTGGAAGATTCGGAATTTTGGAATTTTGATGGGGCAACCTCAACCACCACGGTCGGTCCCAGGCACGCACTTGGGCAATGGGTGCACGCACGGCCGGCCAATCAGGATGGCTGAGACTGGTATAGTCGATACCAGCTGCCACTAGGATATAAAGGTATTTTAACGATCGCCTAAAGGTACATCAAGTCTAAGTGGGTGGGTCCTTATCTGTTCGGATTAAGTATAGCACGATCTAGGTGGGGCATCGCGAAAAAGAGGTGCGGCTGAGATGCAGGAGGAGGGCGCGGGAAAGTACGCTAAAACCTAAAACCTAAAATTTCATGATGTACGCTGAACCTAATCTGTCAGATCTTTAATCATTTAATCCCCTAACTTTCCAGCGCTTGTCCACCCAGGGCTACAAATACTTCTCCCAGTCCTGCCAGTTAATAGGTGAAATAACAACTATCACCCTAAGTTAGATTCTTTGTATAGCAATATCTTCAAACATAAGGAGTGAGTTATCACACGCGATACTACCCAGAGCAACTGCAGCTTTACCGCCATGCCTGGCATCTAAACAAAGCAACATAAATGAAGACAAAGGGTATGAATGAAGATAAACCGCTAAGTAGATCAAAAATAGAAGGGCACATAACAACAAAGATTATAATAAATCAATAGCTAACACTAAGGCCAATTATTAACAAAGGACGAGGCCCCTCAATAATAATAAATTTATGAATAAAACATCAAGAGCAACATGTTACATGTATTGATCTTAGAGAATAAGATATATTGAGGACCTAGGATAAGTGTGAAGGAAAATAGATGGAGGACTGGGTTCTCCATAGCGGGTCTGCCTATTGTTAGGCTCTGCCAAGACTCAGGGAATTATAGTGATGAGCTCATATAAATCACATTCCAAGTCCTGGAATGTAGTACTCAGATTTGGACCCTTCCTTATTATAAACTTCAGGGAACATCTACTTAACATAGTTATGATTTGCTTGCATCACACCAACACATTTTCCAAAGTATTGCTAAAAGTGGACTTTAAAGTTCCTGATAAAACCCAATTTCTAGCCTCTAGCCTGATTATGATGTCTAGTGCAGCTGCATTCATGAGCTAGGGGAGGGAGTAGTGTACAGAACCTGGGTGTGCTTGGCGTTCAAGTCAATGAGGCCCAGAACTGAACCTCACCAGCAGTCCCGCAAATAGTACGACGGCCCATTAGTATCCTAAAAATCCATCCTACGTTCTTTGCACTCACTGGGCTCGGCTGACTTTATTCTTGAACTGTCAGCCAGTGAACTGTAACCAGACTTTTGGCTCTTTTTCTTCATGTTGCCACGAAACTTCAAAGTCTGCTTTCAGTAATACTTTGGAAAATATGTTAGTGTTACAAGCTAATTGTGATTGCATTAAGTAGATGTTCCCTAAAGTTTATAATAAGGAAGGGTCTAAATCTGAGTACTACATTCCAGGACTTGGAATGTAGCTTATATGAGCTCATCACTATAATTCCCTGATTCCTTTTAAGATTTCTTCCTGTAATGTATTACACCTCTACTATGACTGTTATACTTTCTCTCCGCCAATAATATTCCGCACTATGAATGCTACAAGGCAAGGGTTGATTGTTGCTTACCAATGCGCTGCTTCACTATGGTACTCAACTAAGCTTTGGGTTTGGTATCACCGCTAGTTCATGAGTCTAAGATGCTCTTCTGGGCTCTTTCAGTCCACATCCAACTGAGTTAGAGATGGTAAACTCTAGATGTCTAAGCTTGTACCTAGTAATGCTTCCATATTTATCTTCCTCACTTGCCCACGCTCACATCCAGCTTACCTTAGACTGATTCACCGAATATCCGCCCTTCCTCATTCATACCACCCTATTTGATCCTTACTTTCTTCCGTCCCTTTTGGCAGGTTCTATATCACTATGGCTCCAAACAATGATGCACTCCTCCCCAAGTCGCGGAAGCGTATATTATTAATCACTTACCCTCGAACAGCATCCAATCTACTGGTGAAAATGCTCTCCATAGAGAAGCAAACAAACGTCTTGTCGAACCAGAAGGGTGGATTTTTTTTTGGGACGCCTTCATGGAAGTGCGAAAGGCCATTTCCCAACACAGACCAATGGAGCACTGGAGTAAAGAGGAGGTAGAAGCAGTCCAAAAAGCCTTTGAACAAAGCTTGAACAACTTTGAGAACATGGCACAGTCCGCAGATTCTCAAGGCAAAATTTTCTTCGCCAAAGAACATGCCCAATGGATAGCAGATCCTGCTGTAATCAATCATTATATCTTGAAGCATAATTACCAGGCATCTTTGCGTCTCGGCATCCAAGTTCCGACGCCAAAGGGCGCTGAGGAGTGCTTTTCAATGAATGATTTTACTATATTCCCGGACACGTACCTGGAGACTTGGACAGTGACCTTTCTTATACGCCATCCAGCCTTAGCATTGCCATCCTTCTACCGGGCTGCTGCAAATCTAGAGAAAGAAGGATTTGCTGGACATCATGAGATCCAACCACTGATGGAGCTGCACTCAACTCTCAAATGGACTAGACTGCTCTACGATTGGTGCTGTGAACGTGGCACCCAGTCAATCTTAGCGGAGCAGCCTGACAAATGCTTTCCGATACTCTTGGATGCTCAGGATGTCATCCATCGCCCGGAGGTTGCTTTGAAGTACTGCGAGCTCATAGGGATGTCCCCAGCGGAAGTTAAGTTTGCCTGGGATTCGGCAGAATCTGGAGACTCTCAGTATAATGTGCCCGGAGTCGGTCCTAAAAGTCCCGAGGACGTAATGATGTCAACGCTAAACCATTCGTCTTGCCTAATAAAAGAGAAAACGCCGGCCACTATGGATATTGCCCTGGAGAGAGGAAAATGGGATGTGGAATTTGGTGAGAGCCTAGCAAAGCAAATGGAACAATGGGTTAGGGAGGCAATGCCAGACTACAATTACCTCTGGGCTAAAAGGCTGCAAGTGGGCCAGCGGAAAAAATGACTGTCTCCTGGAGGACATGGTTGGGGTGTTTCAGACGGGTCTTCGTCGGCACCTATAGCTCCTTGCATGAATATAGGTAATGAGCTTTTGATATTACTTTTCTTAATGATTACTTCCTTGCGTGTGTTCTGGAGAATTGAGAGTAAAACGATATATACGGGGACAATAAAAAACCCCCATGCGCTAGGTCTGTATGGGACAAGCAACTTTAAGAAAGAACCAAAGAGACGATTTCAATTATATCCTAGGGAGAAAGGGTTGGTACCCTGCCAGCCTGTCCCTATCACTATTGGCACCGCCGGGGCTTGAGTAGCATCAATGTCGTCTACGCCTGTTTCTTATTCAGATTTACAGTTTCTCCAGGTTGTTTTGAACAGGGTTCCGGCGGTTAGGTCACGAGAGTCTATATGAAAGTGCTTGGAGGGTACCAGCCATGTTTTACATTTATTACAAAACTTTCGGCTTCAGCTTTGGAAGGGCGATGGACAATGCAATTATTTTGACCCTACAGGTCATCCACTTTCGTAGTTCACGGAGGCGGAAACATTTTAAGATTGCTACATCAAGTACCACCTTGCTAGGCGCGATAGTATCTAATGCAATTCAATCTGTAATGTTCTGATTCGACTTCCACACTTTACAGTGGGTGATCACCTGACGCCCGATTCCCCTCACCGACTTTCAAAATGTCCAAACTTCAACTGCTCATAACTTTACCAATATGACTCCAATTGAAGCGGCTTTAGAAGCAATTGAATTGTTGGAACCAGGCGAATCAATTAATTATACTTTCTTTGCAAACAAGTATGGCGTTAGCCGGCCAACGCTCTCGAGGCGCCACCGCGGGGTTCAACGCTCGAGGGACCATCAGTATGAGGAGCAGCAAATTCTCACCAACCAACAAGATAAGGAACTCATAAAGTACATCAACAAGGTCACTGAGAGAGGCCTCTTTGCCTCGCATGAAATGCTGCGGAATTTTACTAAAGAGCTTACTGGAAAGAAGCCCTGAAAGGACTGGCCTGGGCGCTTTTTAAAGCGCCACCAAGATGACCCTTGTTTCAACTTATACAACTGCTATTGATGCCGCAAGAAAATGAGCCAATTCCGCGTACAAATACACTTTATATTTTGAGTTGTTGAGCCGGAAACTGCAGGAATATGAGCTACGGCCAGAGGATATCTATAATATGGATGCGAAAGGCTTTTTGATTGGAATGCTGGTCAAAGGCCTTAGGATCTTTTCCAAGCAGAAATATCCGAATAGTGGCCTCAAGCAGCGCCTGCAGGACGGGAATCGCGAGTGGATAACCTCAATTGCTTGTATCTGCGCTGATGGGACCTCTCTTCCTCCAGGTCTTATTTACCAGGCCATCAGCAGTGACATACAGGATTCCTGGCTTCAAGATTTCAATCCCAAGCAACATGGTTGCTTCTTTGCCTCCTCACCAAGCGGTTAGACTAATGATAAGCTAGGATTGGCCTGGTTGAAGGACATTTTTAACCAGTATACTAAGGAGAAAGCACGGAGGCGCTGGAGGCTTTTGATCCTTGATGGCCACGGATCTCACCTTACTATGGAGTTCATCAATTACTATGACAATAATAAGATCCTCTTAATGACATATCCACCTCATTCAACTCATTCACTGCAGCTGCTTAATATTAGGATCTTTAGTCCTCTTGCCACCGCTTATAGCAAGCAACTGGAAGAGTTTTTGCACAAATTAATGGGCCTAAGCCATATTACCAAACAAGACTTCTTCCGCCTCTTTTGGCCAGCCTGGCAGCAAGCCTTGTCATCAAGAAATATCCTTTCTTCATGGAAAACTGTCAGTATATCACCTCTGGATCCCGAGATTATTCTGCAGCGATTCATCAAGAAGAAGGACTCAAGGCCCTCTACCAGTGAGTCTTCTCGCTCGATACTACAAGCGGAAGGTTGGAGGAAAATTGAAAGGCTTCTAAACCGCGTGGTGGCTGATATATATGACAAAAACACCAAGAAGTCGAGTTCAACGATGCACCACCTCTCTACGGAGAATATTCTTCTAAAACTAGGTTGCCAAGGCCTCAAATCAGCCCTCCAGAATGAGAAGAAGAAGCGCTAGCGAGGTAAAGCCTTACAGTTTGATATTCCACCTCCTGAGAATGGTGGTGCCGTATTTTATTCTCCGCGGAAGGTCCAACAAGCTCATGAACTTCAGAAGCAGAAGGATGAGGCTATACAGCTCACTAAAGCTTCAAAAGAGGAAGAAAAGGTCCGCCAGCAGCAAGCAAAGGAAGAGAAACAACGCTTGCTTGAAGAGCGCAAGAGAATTCGAGCATCTCAATAAGAATTGCGCCGCTTGGAGGCAGAGCAGAAGAAACAACAAAAGGAGGAGGAGCACCTGGCAAAGGAGGCAGATCGACAGCTTCAAGATAACTTCCAGCAGGCCAAGAAGATTCCAAAAAAGTCCTCTAAAGCTTCACGCCAGCAAAATCTCCATACAAATAAGCTAATAAGTGCTGAAGTTGTTGCAGAGGCCCCTCCAATAGTAAATCGTCGAGGCCAGCAGATATGGCTACCCCACTGCTTCCGGAGCGATTAAGAATTATGTATAGACTGTATCTAATGACTACTTTAAGCCACCAAGAAATCGAGAGATAATATCAATTGGATGTGGTTGAATCGCTTCATGTTTGATATCATACTTGGTGGTGATTTCGGGCGGCAGGTGGGACCGGGCGGCAGGTGATCACCCACTGTATTATATAAGCAAAATGGAGATAACGTAATCCACAACCGAGCGAGCCACGACACCGAGCGAGGTGTACACAGATCACGCCACCTAAAAAACGTGGACGCGTGACCCTCATCCCCCACCCGTGACTGCCAAGCCAGGAACGTGACACGCGACCTACTTAAAAAACAAAACAGATTCCTCTGAATTTCAATTTCCGTTCCATTTTCCTGTCTTCGAGTCATAAGCAAATTTCCAACTGCTTCCTAACTGCTTATTCGCTTTTCCAGTATGGATTCTCAACAAGAAATCGTTGGTTCTGATGACTTGACTGAGTCAAGCCCAGAGCAACATAACAATATTGAGGTATTTATATCTGTCTGAGCACTTATTAACTGGTTACTAACCACTTAATATAAAAATAGGGCATTCCAGTACAACTTACAATTTCAAAAAGCCATCCTCTTCAGACATCAAAAATTGAATACATTGATGACTTACCAGAGTATCCAACAAGTCATATTCATGGATATTCATACGTTGTTGCATCCAGAGGACGATCACAGAGCGAAATGGAGCAGCTTGTTCATGAGGTAACGTAAAGTACTTGATAACTGTCTTCCAAACACTTTCTAATCAGTTAAAGATTCAATATTCACGGCGACAACAGCATGGGCCAAGGCGACCAGTTAAGTGCCCATTTTTTAACTGTTTGGTTAAAAGATGGAATTGGAAATGCTCCGGTATCTATGCATGTGAATATCTAAATTCGTTTCTTCGATCCTATCATCATACATTCGTTGATGAGAATTGTTGGAATATTATTCGAAAATCTCAGGAAGATATTCAATTGCTGGAGAAAGATATTGGAAAACGCAATGCGTACAGGTATGTAACCTCCTTTTCAGCATTTCCTAAGCAGCTACTAAGTACTTCTAGTTACTATCGGTCGAAAATGGAATTCTTCAAGAGGGGTTCATGCATGTATTGACCAACTTCCAACTTGCAAGCCAGTTTTTAAGCGGCATACTCAAATGGTTAATCGGAATCCTCTCAAATGCTTGTTAAGTACTTGCTAACTACTTACAGGATGTACATGGCGAATACCCACCATATATTGGCTGCAGTAATGGATCTGATGAGTTTCTAACGAAACATCATAGAGGATCCGTTCAAGGCCATACATCGATTGATCTACAATTTCTTGAGGACCTTTTTAACAGAAATATTATGCCAGCAGCTGAAGATTGCAGTGTATTTGAATCACTGGCGTCCCGACGAAAATATTGTGGTAAGTACTTCACTATTGATTATCAACTGGTTACTAACTGCTTATAAGATCGAGATCACCTCCAAGGACCAGGCAGATTGAAACACACCCCTTGTAGTGTTGTTTTCACTGCATTAGTTCCTGTTGATATTAATGAATGCCCATATATCCTTTTCACATCGCATGGTATTCATCAGCATCCACCACCACCACCTAGCAAGGCACCAGAGCGTATCCTGCAAGGGGTGAAGAATATTATTCAACGCATAAGAGATCCATCTTTAACGACTGGTAAGTACTTGCAAAACACTTAATAACTATTTTGTAAATACTTATATCAGACTAGCACAATTCCTTCGAAGCCCACAATTGGAGGCATTCTACCAGCAGTATAATGCTTCTACACTAGCAGAGATCCACTCCAGTTTCTGCAATAAAGACAGAATTGCCACTATTATTCAGAAGCAGCGACTTCTTTCATATCCTAATGGACAGGATATCAACGGGTTACTCTTTCTACAGAACCGGGATCCGCTAGTAAAGGTAAGTAGTTATTAACTACTTGTTAATTGGTTGGCAAGTACTAAAAAGTGACTAGGAATATATTCAACAGAAGTATCATGATTCTTATGGTACAATGGTGTTTTGTGCCTTCAAAGATCAGATTCGTTTATTATCAGCTTTATCCTCATTTGAAGTTGATATGTCTTTTAAACGAATTCGATCTAAAGACATAAATGAGGTCCTTTTTGCGACATTCATGCCAGACCAATGCAAAAGTAAGTGTACCAAGTACTTATTAACCACTTGCTAACCATTTGTTGACTAGTTATCACACTACTCCGAGTGTTCACCAACCAGGATTCCACTGAGGGCTACTATTTACTATTCAAGCGTGCATTTCATCTTATAGAAGAGGTTTCTGGACAGGCAGTTCTATTTGATCCAATTCATGGATCTGGAATTCATGGTATTATTGTTGACATGGACACAAAACAGTATACAGGTAAGCACTTATGAAATGTTTACCAACCAGTCGCTAAGTAATCAGGGCTTGGTCAATATCTTTCTGAAATTGATCCTCGGCACCATGACCCTATATGGCATTTACAGCATATCATTGTATTCTGTCGTGTTCATTTTCAACGCTCAATTTTAAAGGCAATCGGGACAAAAAATAAAGGGTCAGGCCTCTGGAGTCGCATGATGAGTCTCCTAGATTGCCAGTCAGAGGCTGAGTATGATGAGTTAATTGAGCTGCTAATAAGTAAGCATCTTATTACTGGTAAACTACTTAACAACTACTTACTAACTGCTTATTAGAATATGAATCCCCGGCAGTGCAGGCTTGGGCTGTACACAAAAAATCTGCTGTTATCAAGGCAGGTTTAAATCAATCATGCTCAAAGATCCAGTCATATTATTTTCAGCTTCTGCGAAATCATACGAATGCTGTTGAGCAATCACATCAAAAGTCATATGCTTCTGGAAAGTATCTAACACTTGTTGAAGCAGTTCGAAAGTATTTATCAACCACTTACCAACTACTTCAGAATTCTAACTAACTCTTTTCAGTTCTGCGAAACTTGATAAAGATGATATTCTGCAGTATAATAATTTTCAGCAGTTCAATATTCATCATTCATATCGAGCTTCTACAATGGAGGCAAATTATTTGCGTCATATGAGTCGGGAAAGTAAGTGACTTTAAGTACTTTCTAAGCAGCTGGCAAGTACTTAATGAAGAATACAGGAAGCCGTAAACGTCAGCGGTCCTCTTCAACAACTGAAACAGAGTGTCAAAATATTGAAATTCCGCGTGCGAATTCAAAACGTCAGTTGATATCATCCTCTTCTCAAGTTGCTGATAATGAGTAAGGGGCTTTTTTTTTGTTTGTTTTTTAAAAAAAATTATTTTTGAGTACTACCTTAGTGATTGCTAACTATCTTGTAACTACTTAGATCTACAACCTCATCACGGAGTCTTCGCCGAGTGGCTTCAGCAAATATTCTGACAATTGAGCAACGCCGTCAAGAACTGGAATTACGAGACTTAGAGGCAGAAATCAAAAGAAAAGAAGAAGAGGTTCGTTTAAAACAGCTTCAAAATGAGCAATTAGAGCTAGAACTTATGAGGCAACGGATGCAACTCCGAGAACTGCAGCAGACTGATTAGTAACCACTTTCCAAGTACTCGACAAGTGGTTCCACAATGTTTTATGTAGCGATCTTTATCTACCATTCTATTTTTCTTTAACAAGCACACACACATATATATATGTCTACTTGCCTTAATTATAAGCTGTTAGCAAGCGATCGGATGTCACGGTGCGTAACTTAGATGCTTAATTCCTTCCGATTCCTACCAATTCCTGCTTAATCCTGTTCGGTTAAGATATATATACGTATTGATCGGATTTCTGAAAAAAAAAAAAAAAAAATATTCCTTACAATTAATCATTTAGTCACCATTCATTAACTGTTTTATTATTTTTTTAGTTTTTCCTTCAAAACAAGCTATATCAAATTAATTTCAACTAAAGTACTTGTAAACTGATTTGCAAGTGATTGTTGACCGATTTACCGCTTATGCAGAGGTTGGGGAGATCTCACGGGGTGCCTTGCCTTTTACCTGCAGGGTCTGTGTGAATATTACCACATTCAAAAAGAATAAAGTGGTCACACTTATTTATTATCCT
>NW_001509769.1:19053-51173 GCF_000149645.3 Aspergillus fischeri NRRL 181
TCTGCGCATGTTCGTGATATGAACCGAAGTATTGAGTAAGCTGTTGCCAAGCAGTTAAAGGGCAGTTAGATTACTTACTGTGCCATCTTTCTTTACTGGAAGTGGAGGAGTACTTGCATCCACACACACATCACGCGCCGAGTTGGAATTTGCATAAGTACTTACTTCACCAACATCTTGAGGCTCAACCCCTGTAAACAGCCCCTTGTACCACTCTGACCCATTTTTAACCAGTTGTTAACCAGTTGTAAGCCAGTTCAAAACCACTCAACAGCCACTTACTAACAGCCTCATCAACTGTCTTCTGTGCAGCACGGCCACCAATATTTCCTTCCTGTAATTCCACATCTTCATGAGTTTCAATATGGGTGCGAAGGTTATTTGTTGCAGTATATTTTTTCTAAGTAGTCAAGAATCAGTTGATGAGACTATAAAATCAGTTGAAAATATTCTCACCTGGGCCTTTGAACAGTCAGGCACACGGCAGAAGAGCTCCCCATAGTAAATCTTGATTGAGCCATCATCATTCCAAACAGTTGGAAAGTGGTTGGTAAGTGGTTAGTTAGGAGTAAGGTGAGGCGACACTGAGACTCACCTTTTCGTAGACAGGCAGCTCCAGGCATCCATTAGCCACCTCACTCAGGTAGCGGTTGTACCACTTCTGTATCGACTAATTAGATTCTGCATTCTAATCACTTGTTTATCGGTTTTTAAACAATAAAGACTTACGTTGGTCGAGAGGGCAGCCATGGTAGGTGCAGTTGTAAAGCAGTCGAAATTAGTGACGTGGATCGAAACTTTTACAAGGGTGGTTCGTGTTTACGTGGCAATCACATGATTGCCAGGACCATTAATCAGCAGGAACTTGACACGCGACCAAAAAAACGAGGGTGTAGACAGGTCAACTGAGCTACTCTGAAGTCTCGCGTGACCCATACCCCCAACACGTGACCGCCAAGCCAATTACTCAGCAGCTTGATCTCGCGTGACCTATTTAATACTTTACATTAGTAGCCAGAATTCATTTTACCTTCACTTATTTTATCTTTACATATCAGTATTTTCTTTAAGGAACTGGTTTTTAAGCAGTTTAAAGATGGAACCTACTGAGCCTAGTATCTGTCTTGATGATGACCTCTTTAGATGGGAGAACACCGACCAAGAAATAGAAGTATATTTCCCCTTTCTACGAGAAGCGGTTCTTAATCAGTTACTAACTAGTTAGGAACCAACCATACCTATCCCTCTTACTAATGCAAAGAACTCTCCCCTTACAACACTCAAACTTGAGTACATTGATGACCTTCCAGAGTATCCAACTAGTCATATCCATGGATATACATATGTTGTTGCAGCAGGGGGACGCTCACAGACTGAAATGGAGCAGATACCATATGAAGTAAGTACAGGCTAGTGCTTTATAAGTACTTACTAACTACTTAGATTCAATATGCTAAGAAGCAGAGCTATTGACAGAAACGTCCTATTTATTGTCCTTTCTTATCATGCCAGGTTAAAAAATGGACCTGGAAATGCTCTGGTATTCTTGCATGTGAATATCTTAGCCCATCTCTTTTATCTTGTCATCATACATCTGTTGATGAGGCTATCTGGGAAAAAATTCAGGAATCTCAGCGTCAGATTCAAATTCTTGAGTCAGATATTCGCAAGCGGAATGCCTACAGGTAATATTAATATAACTAGTTAGGAACTAGTTTCTAACTGCTTATAGCTACCTACCGCTCAAAGATTACTCTTTTTAATAAGGGCTATGCCTGTCTTAACCAGCTCCCAACATGCAAGCCAGTCTTCAAAAGATACTCACAAGTGGTATGTTTAAGTACTTCTTAACTACTTTTAAACTAGTTACTAACTACTTAAAAATGTACATGGAGAATATCCCCCCTATATTGGATGTGTTAATGAAACATATGATTTCTTAACAAAGCATCATCGAGGGGCAGTTCAAGGTCATGCAGCTATTGATCTTGAATTTCTAGAGGATCTTTTTAATAAAGATATCTTACCATCATCTGAAGAGTGTGGCTCCTTTGAACCACTATCATCCCGACGAAAGTACTGCGGTAAGTAGTTCTTAAGCAGTTTATAAGTAGTTATTAATTATTTTAGATCGTGATCATCCACAGGGCTCTGGACGCTTAAAGCATACCCCCTGCGATGTTATCTTTAATGCCTTAATCCCTGTGGATATCTCTCAATGTCCATATATCTTATTTACATCTCACGGTGTCCATAAGCATCCTCCACGACCTCCAACTAAACCACCTGAACGGATTCTGCAAGCAGTTAAGCAGATTATCCAGCAAATTCAGGACCCAAGTCTGACAACTGGTAAGTACTCATTAACTGGTTAATAACTAGTTACTAACTAGCTGGTATAGCACAATTCCTTCGAAGTCCCCAGCTTGAAGCCTTCTGTGAGCAGTATAATGCTTCTACACTAGCAGAGATTCACTCTAGCTTCTGTAATAAGGATAGAATTACTGCAATTATTCAGAAACAACGGCTGCTTTCATATCCAAATGGTCAGGATATTAATGGGCTTATATTTCTGCAAAGGATGGACCAACATATAAAGGTAAGTACTTGCCAAGCAGTTAGAAACTAGTTTTTATATACTTATCTAGAATCTAGAGCTATGTCCAGGAGGTGTTTCATGACTCCCAAGGCACTATGGTTTTATGTGCCTATAAAGAGCAGATTCAGCTTCTAGCTAAGCTTTCTTCATTTGAGGTAGATATGTCTTTCAAGCGGATTCGCTCAAAGGATATGAATGAGGTGCTTTTTGCAACATTTCTACCTGACCAAAGCAAAAGTAAGTATTCCTAATTACTTAGTAACTAGTTACTAAGTAGTCCTTAAACAGTTATTACATTACTTCGAGTCTTCACGAGTCTGGATTCTGCTGAAGGGTATTATCTACTCTTTAAAAGGGTCTTTACTATGATTCAGAAGGTTTTGCAACAGCCAGTCTTATTTGACCCTATTCATGGCTCTGGAATATATGGTATTATTGTTGATATGGACTCCAAACAATACTCAGGTAAGTAGTTTCTAAGTGTTTCTAAAGCAGTTCGTAACTGGTTAAGGTCTGGGCCGATATCTCTCTGAGATTGATCCTCAACACCGAGATGTAACATGGCAGTTAGAACATATAATTCTATTCTGCCGTGTTCATTTTCAACGATCAATTTTAAAGGTACTTGGTACTAGAAGTCAGGGAACCCCTCTTTGGAGCTGGATGATGAGTCTATTAGACTGTAAATCAGAGGCTGAGTATGATGAATTACTTGAGCTACTAATCAGTATTTACCCCCTTACTAAGTACCTATTAAGCACTTACTAACCACTTATTAGAGTATGAAAATCAGAATGTTGGGAACTGGGCACAGCAGAAAAAAAGTCCAGTAATCAAAGCAGGCTTAAATAAAGCATGCTCTAAGATTCAACCTTATTATTTTGATTTATTACGCAATCATACTAATGCAGTTGAGCAATCACATCAAAAGTCATATGCCTCTGGAAAGTATCTAACATTACTTGAGGCAGTAAAGAAGTAAGTACTTTCTAACCACTTCCTAAGCACTTACATTAAGAAATACTAATATTTATAGTTCTGCTAAACTGGATAAGGATGAGATCTTACAGTATCAAAATTTCCAGCAGCTAAATATTCATCATTCTTATCGGACATCAAATATGGAGGCAAATTACCTACGGCATATGAGTCGAGAAAGTAAGTAAATGTCTAACTAGTTACCAAGTAATTACTAACTAGTTACTTTAGGAGGCCGTAAGCGCCGACGCTCAATATCCTCAAGTACTTCTGCAGCCCAAAGTACTTCACAATCACTTAGAGGTAGTGAAAGACCAGCTGTCTCAAGGTCTTCCTCTCAAAGAGAAGATAATGAGTAAGTATCTCTAAGTGCTTAGGAAGTACTTCTTTAGTACTTACTAACTAATTAGGTCTATACAATCTTCACAGGCGCTTCGTCGTGTTGCCTCAACAAATGCACTAAATTTAGAGCAGAGACGTCAGGAGCTTGAGCTTCGAAAAATGGAAATAGAACTAAAAAAACAGGAGGAGGAAATTCGCCTGAAGCAGCTTGAGAATGAGAAGTTAGAACTAGATCTTATGGAGCGGCGAATTCAAATGCAGGAGCGACAATGAAGTAGTTAATAACTAGTTTATAACTACTTAGTAACTGGTTAATGATTACTAAGTCTTTACCACTTTATATATATATATTTCCGCACACTTACTCTTAGAGTTTACTTTCACTAATATTATAAAGCAACTGTTTTCTAATCAGTTTTTAATTACTTAACCCTTCTCTTTAACCTACTACTCTTTTAAGAAGTAACCCGCAATACTTATTAACTATGAAAAATGAAAAGACTATTAACTGCTTGCAAACTAGTTATAAACTAGTTCAGGCCTCAGCACCTAGTTCATCCTCTGTGTCCACCTGAGACGCAGGAGTCGGGCAGACTGAACCACAATTAAAGAGAATAAAATAATCACATTTGTTCACGTCCTTGCAGCAGTCATTGCGCTTTCCACAAGAGTCACAAGGTACCTTATGCCCAAGCTCAACAACTTTCTTGCGCATATTAGTCACATGAACCTAAGCAGTTAGCAGCCAGTTATTGAGCACTTTAGAAGTAGTTCAGAACTACTTACAGTACCGTCCTTCTTCATGGGCAGGGTGGGAGTAGAAGGACTAGCAGTTTGAGCGCTAGAAGCACTACCCTCTGCTGGCTTCTGGGGTTCCGCACCAGAGAAAAGACTTTTGTAGAAATCTAAGCAGTTCCTAATCAGTTCCCAAGTACTCTGTAATCAGTTGGCATTACCTCCTGATTGCTTTATCCATTTCCTTCTGTGTGACACGTCCACCAACCAGGCCCTCTTCCAGTTTGATGCCGTCATGGGTGAGCAAATGGGTACGGAGATTATTCGTCGCGGTATATCTCGAAAAAGGGGCGTGGTGGTTGTGTACGCGTTTTTCTGGCACGTGCTCCACACGCGGCTTTCTTGGCGCGTTTGGCGTATACACCTTGTTAACTCGTTACCGACCACTGCTTACCATAACAGGCTGGGATGCCTATATGGGCTGCTGCGAACTTAACTGCTAGTCAAGCACTAGCAGTCTAGCTAAGCAGTAGTATGTTGATGATAAAAGTCAGAATGAGGAAAAAGCTGTTAGCAGAGGTCCATATCTAGGCTTTACAAACATGGCGCCTAGGCCGGGATCCTGAAAATGCCAAGCTCCACCTACTAGCAGCAGCTTATATCTAGGATTTATAATCATGGCGCCTAGGCCGAAGCTCTGAAAATGCCTAGCATCAGGAATTATCAGCACCATCCGTGTAAGGGATGTAAAATACATGCCAAAATCCTCCCTGCGGGGTGACCTTTCGAAAGACTGGTTGAGGCAATGCGTGAAACTTTTAGATGCTTATCAAAAAGGTGCCTAGGTACTCCGGAAGGAGTTAGTGATCGCTAGGGGGATACTGGGATATGAGAACCACCCGACACAAAGCTGTTCTAGTGGAGTGACAGGGCACCCTCGAGTTCAGCTAGCTCTGGGACTGATGCAGAAAACCTGTCTCAGCGAGGGAGAGAACAAAGCCTAAGTGCTCTCTAGAGTAATGGAAGTTGTTAAGGCTGGCAGGATGGTAGTGCCGGATGTGTTAAAGGCAAGGCCTACACCGAGACCGGACCACCTATTTCCTGTATAGTTACAGCGCACCGCTCCAGAGTATCAAAGCATATGGTGGGAACTGAGCTAGGTTAGTAGGGCCTACTCTACTAGCAGTGTGCCGGCTGGATGCTGCTGGTAATGGCCTCTGCAAGACATGGTCGGCTGCTAGAGGGAGACTACTAGCAGTAACGGGAAACTACTTCTTTGAAGTAGCGGGCCGTAGCATCATGGTGGTGACCAGAGGGCGCTACAAATGATATGTTCCCAGCTCGTACCTGGGCCATGGCTGTGTGGTATCGCCGGCATCTATGCTTCCAACTCGTACTTGGACCGCAGCCATGTGGTATCGCCAACATACTCTACTAGCTAGGCTTGCGGAGACCCTATGATGGCTCGAGAGGACGGATGCGCATGTCGGTTGGCCTAGAGAGGGAGAGTATTATGCCTGACTCGTACTCAGGTCCCCAGGAGCTTCCTGGCGCGGTATCGCCCATAATACTATCGCCCTTGCGGCTAGCTTAAGGTGCAAACTCCAGAGATGTTTTGCAGCAGCAGAACCTTTTGGGCCGGGGTTCTGCCAATAGGGACGGGTAAAATCACTATCTGAGTAGGAAGTGCCAGGTAGAAGATGGTACTGGAATCGACCGGACTTGTTAAGGCTTTGCCACAGGGACCGCGAGCCGCCCAACCCCTGTTGTCTCTGGCGCCAATGCCCCCAGTGACTGAGGAGGAAATCACCCGCGCAGTCAAGCACGCGGCGCCCCTTAAGGCGCCAGGCCCAGATGGTATTCCGAACGCCGCGATCCACAGCGCTCTCCCAGTGGTTGGGCCCTATCTGACGCACCTCTTCAACGCCTGCCTCTCGCTAGGCTACTGCCCCAAGCACTTCCGTGAATCAACCACTGTGGTAATTCGCAAGCCAGGAAAGCCGGACTACACGACCCCTAAGGCGTACCGACCTATCGCGCTGCTTAGTACAATAGGGAAGGCGCTGGAAGCCGTCATCGCCACGCGGATGAGCTACCTGGTGGAAGCCTACGGGCTTCTCCCCACCAACCACGTTGGGGGGCGGCGCGGCCGTTCGTGCGAGCATGCCATCCATCTGCTGCTAGAACGGGTGCACGCGGCCTGGCGCGCTGATGACCGAGTCGCGAGCCTGCTCACCCTAGACGTCTCCGGCGCGTTTGATAATGTGTCTCACCAGCGGCTTCTCCACAACCTACGCAAGCGGCGCATCCCCACCGATATCGTCAACTGGATAGCGAGCTTCCTTACTGAGCGCTGGACCACGTTGGTTCTGCTGGAGGGCCCCATGGGCCGGTATAGGGTGGACACGGGCATCCCTCAGGGCTCCCCGCTCTCCCCGATACTATACCTACTCTACAACGCCGATCTGATCGATGAGATACACGCAGCCTTCCCCGGCCAGGTCATGGTCACGGGCTATATCGATGACATCTGCATACTAGTTTGGAGCAAGTCGGCCCTGGCGAACTGCCGCCGGCTTGAGCGAATACACGCCATTGCGGAACGCTGGGAGGCGCGACATGCCTCCCGATTCAACCCAGCCAAGTACGGCCTCATCCATCTCTGGTCTCGCCGCCGCGGTATACCGAGGCCCCTAGGCCCGCTGGACCCGGGGGCCCGGTTCCGTGACACCGAGGTCACGCCGGACCCGATTTTGAAATACCTGGGCGTCTATCTCGATGAGAACCTCACCGGCGCGGCGCATGTGGATCGTATCCGGAGGAAGGCGGCTCACCTTATCTCAGCACTCAGCTCCATCGCGGGCTCGACCTGGGGGGTAGGCCTGCTGCACCTCCGGCGTATGTACACCGCGGTGCTATGGCCGCAGATCACGTACGCATGCTCAACCTGGTATATCCGGGGGGGCTTCGGCTTCAAAGGTGCCGACACAGCAGTCCGCAAGGCGATGGAATCAATCCAGTATCAGGCCCTGTACCGCATCGCCGGTGCCTTTCGCACAACAGCCCGCGCGGCCCTGGAGGTCTGCCTTGACGTGCCGCCGGCGATGCTGAATCTCGCCCGTACGGCGGAGGAGGCGTGTGCTCGGCTGATGACGTCACCATTGCGCCGCGAATTGCATGCCATACGCTCATTGGGCCGCAGGCCGGCGGGCTCACGGTATGCGGACCCCGATAGGGACCCCCTGACTTCCCCGCTGGAGCGCCTGGAGCGTCGGCTTCGGGGCCAGCTCGATGTCTCTCCTACCGATATCGAAACGATCGAGCCGTTTGTGGTCAGCCCCTGGTGGCAGCCACCTGACATCGCGATTGCAGATACCCGGGAGCAGGCCCTAGGGGAGCACCGCAAGGTGCTCGCTGGGGTCTGCGGCCCAAGCACAATCATCGCCTACACGGACGGGAGCGGGACCGACAAAGGGGTCGGCGCGGCGGTGGTATCACCCCTGGGGAGCCGGGCGTGCCGGCTCGGCTCGCTGGACTCACATACAGTTTACGCAGCGGAGCTTTGCGGCGTGGAGATGGCCCTACATCTAACTGCGCGCGCGGAGAGCCCTGTCAACCAATTTCTGAACCCCCAGAGGGAGCGCCAGATCACCATCTTCACGGACAACCAAGCCGCCATACGGGCCAGCGCGGAGCCGAAGGGCTCCTCCGGGCAGTACTACATCAGGCAGATCGTCAGGCTACTGGATCACCTGCTCGCTGACGGGTGGCGGGTGCGGCTGCAGTGGCTCCCCGGGCACGAGGGGGTCTACGGCAACGAACGAGCTGATCGCCTGGCCAAGGACGCGGCAGAGGGTGACGGCGAGCCGGCAGGGCCAGTGCTCTACGCCTCACTACGCCGCCGCCTCCGGGCCTCGATGAGGGAGCACTGGCACCGGTTCTGGGCCAATCATGCTCATGGCGCAGCCCTACGGAGAATCTTTACGGCCCCAAGCCGCGCTGTGCTCCAGCTCCATGTGGGCTTGAAGCGCGCGGCCAGCTCAGTGGTGATACAGATGCAGACTGGTAAGATCACACTGGCAAGCTATCTCGGCTCGTTCGGGGCGATGCCCACGGTGGACTGTACCTGCGGCCTAGGCCGTCAAGATGTTCAGCATATACTGATCGCCTGCCCGACCTACGCGGGGCTCCGGCTCCGTACGGTCTGGCAGCACTCACGGGAGACTGACTACGCTCGCCTGCTTCGCGAGCCTGAGTCAGTACGGCGAGCCGCCCGCTTCATGATTGCTACGAGGCTCCTAGGCCAGTTCCAGGGCTTACCAGACACATTCCGGGTTAGCAATACGGGTGGCGACCCCTAACCTGTGTACCGCCACGGCTCGCTTGCAGGGCTTATTTGACGAGGGAGAACACTAGGCTAGACACCCCTCGGGGTGGTTGGATCATCTAGACGCGAAGATAGGAGCAACGGGCATTACACTGGGCGCATCTACAGGGGTATTAGGGACGAATTCATGCTCGCTGTGGATCAAGTGTATGTAAGGTAGTAGCGGCGTACCCAGCCGCCGGCAGGGACCTGCCGCCACTCGGCCGATAGGGCTGACAGACGCGTGAATGAAATTAATAATAATAATAATAATAATATCAAACGGCATGATGATCTTATATCAAAATATACCCGCAAATATGATTACCAGCGTGCGAAATGTGAGGACCCAGAAGTCATCAACTAATGGTTTAATCTTGTTAAGAATACCATAGTAAAATATGGTATTGTTGAACAAGATATCTACAACTTTGATGAGACTGGCTTTCAAATGGGTGTAGCCCATACAGCAAAGGTCATTACTGCATCCTGTCATTGAACAAGCCGCGTACGAGCTATACAGCCAGGGAA
Source organism: Aspergillus fischeri NRRL 181 (assembly GCF_000149645.3). NCBI lineage: Eukaryota > Fungi > Ascomycota > Eurotiomycetes > Eurotiales > Aspergillaceae > Aspergillus > Aspergillus fischeri. The sequence goes on from NW_001509769.1 coordinate 28,605, forward strand.
TCGCGAATGGGTCACTGTCATTGAATGCATCAATGCCTCTGGATGGCCTCTCCCCCCTATGATCATCTTCTCCGGCAAGGTCCACCAATCTCAATGGTATCAAGATATCAACCCTGACTGGCTAATCGGCCTGAGTGATAATGGGTGGACGAATAATGACCTTGGAGTTTTATGGTTAGAAAAGGTCTTTCAAAAGCATACTGCATCGCATACATAAGGGAGATATTAGCTTTTAATTCTTGATAGCCATGCTAGCCATAAATCTGCAGAGTTTGATCTTTTCTGCAAGAATCATCAAATCATCCCTCTTTATATGCCTTCTCATTCATCTGATAAACTGCAACCTCTTGATGTTGGCTGCTTTGCACCCCTAAAGGAGGCATATGGGATAGAGGTGATGAGAAGCATTCAAAATGGCATTCATCACATTGACAAGGAAAACTTTCTTGATCTTTATAGAGAATCAAGAAAGGCCTTATCATCAAAGAATATCTGCAGTGGATTTGCAGCTTCTGGTTTAGTTCCTTTGGACCCCTAAAGGGTACTAGATAAGCTTACTATCAAGAATATCACACCCCCTAGTACTGCTTATGGACCTGCAGATATCGAATGGACTGCAAAGACACCTTATACTACTACTGAGGTGCAAAGGCAGATGGAGCTTATCAAGCAGCTTATTCAGTGCAACTCCCAAAGTCCTCCAACTGAGGCTATCCGTCAGCTCGCAAAGGCAGCTGAATCTACTATGCACAAGGTCCTTCTCCTAGATCAGGAGATAAAAGGGCTGCGCGCAGCAAATGAGAAGCAGAAGCGAAAGCGCGCAACCCCTAGATCTTTTATTGCTACTGGAGGTGCTCTGACAGGTGCTGAAGGCCAGCAACTTGCCCAAGAAGCTATACAGGCGATGGAACCAGTAAGAGTTCCTAAGAAGCGTGCGCCATCATGATGTAGTAATTGCCATTAAGTTGGTCATATTAGAACAAGCTGTCCTAGTAGACCTAGATAATTTAAATATTCAAATAATTTTTGCTTTGGTTTGATTCCGTAGTAAAGATCTCTCATGGCTTTTGACCACGGCAAAAATCATGTTCAGGTGGCTCGCTCTGTTGGGTGGTTTGCTCGGTTGTGGATTACATTAGATTTTGTAGTTTGCATAATGATGGGTAGGGGACGAATGAGATGACCCACTCTGTTATGTATTGTAATTCTTCCGTACTAATACAAAAAGAAAATTACAGTGGCCCTCATTTAAGAGGTGACGGCTCCAATAAAATATTCAGACAAAGGTCTTGGCAGCGGGTCAGGAAAATAATTATCAAATGTTTGTCGGTCAAACCGATTTTGAGAATGATTATATCAATCGGAATGCAACTGTATCAATCACTGGAGGCTTATCAGTATTGATTACAACAGTATCATCAACGAGAACTGCATTGTGGTTGATACTATTGTTGTGTGCCGAGCGGGAACTAACCACAGACCAATGGCGGACCCACCCGCAGGGCATCCCAAGGCCACGCCCACAAACACCCAGGAGACCACCAATTTCTCCATTGAGGATTTCCAGCCTAGGGTGACTAACATCCCAACACGAGTCACAAGAAAGAGAGGACAACTCAATGAGAACTATGCTCCTGAAGAGGGCACTAGCCAGATCACCACTAGGGAGGTGTGGAAGCTTATCAACGACCTGAAGGACATCATCCACTGCCAAACCACACTCATTGAATCTACCAAAGCCGAGCTACAGGAGGTCAAACACAACCAAAATGTACTTTATGAACAGAACCAGAAGCTCCATGAAGAAGTCAAAGCCTTGCGTGCATAACTCAATAGTTCCCCACCAGCACCCTCAGCTAGATCATGGGCCGCTGTAGCAGCCAGCTCGGGCAATGCAAACCCTCAGCCAAGCTACCAACGCCCTAACAAGAACCAGAAGTGTGTCTGGATCAGCACCCAGCAGGCATTCGTAGATCCAGAGGACAACGAGGCTAATGATGGGAACGCCTTCAGCTGATACCTCCCCACTGACTCCGCGAACTCCTACATTCATACAGCCCTGCTGAGTGCACCAGCTACGCAAGATGCACAGGTTGCCAGGATTAGTACCACTAAAACTGGATATATGATCCACTTTAAGGACCAAGCATCGGCAGAAGCTGCTTGAAACGACACTGAATGGTTGAATGAACTAGGAAATAACACAAAACTGGTAAAGCCAAGGTTTGGCGTCATCGTACACTGTACCCTGACAGAAGACTTTGATTTGGAAAATGCCAATACAGAGGCCATCGCGAAGATCATGGAAGAAAACAACTTAGCGGAGCAGGGATGTCAAATCAAAGAGTTGGCTTGGCTTAAGCGGAAGGATAAAGCGCTAGGGAAATTCACATCACTTAGCATCTGGTTTGACTCTGCAGAGGGAGCTGAATACATCCTTAACAATGGTCTCCTTATTGGCCAAAGACAGATTAGCAGCGTGGAACGCCATGAGATTAAGAAAAAGAGATGCTTCTGGTGCCAATAGTTCAGACACCTGGCATGGTCATGCAAGGAGACACCATGTTATAGCCACTGTGCCAGCCAACACCTTTGTGAACACTGCCCATCTGGCGTACAGCCGCGATGCCTTGACTGCAGCGGTGAGCATCCAACCAGTAATCATCAGTGTCTGACCCACGCAACTTTCAACCCCTCTTAATGTTAGAGACCAACCTACGCGTACTACAGTTGAACATCATGAAATCAGGGCCAAGGATGGAAGCGCTCATCAACGACCACCAGAGCCAGAACCTGGATGTTCTCTTGATCCAGGAACCGTCTGTCACTAGCTATCAAACACATGTTAATCACAGTGCATGGTGGCTATACTAACCAACCATTAACACAGACGTAGTTTGGTTTCGCAGCCTCATATATGTTAACTGCAACCTATCAACCTCCTCACACTAGCAGATTCAGTGCGAACACCCAGACATTACCGCCATCAAGATCTGGACTGCTGACTCCCAGATTCTCCTATTTTCTGTTTACCTCCCTTCTGTCCCGTTATACACCCCTGATGAAGGATCAGCAGAACCCATGCTCACAGCAATTCAAAACACAATTTTAATCACCCGGTGGGATGACCGGCGGTCCACGACCGTCATCCTATCAGGAGATTTCAACCATCATCACCCAATGTAGGGCGGCAACTATATTCAACTGAGATTTATTAAAGATGTATGCAAACTTATCACCTTCTTCTAAGAGCATAATCTATAAACCTGCCTGCCTCAAGGTACAGCGACCTTCTGGCCCCTTAACAACCCAGGAAAAAGCACGACTATTGATCTGACTATAATGGACCAACTGGGCCTGCTCATCAAATGTCACCTTTACCATAAAAACTATGGGTTAGGCCACCAATCAACATATTCAGAATGGAGCCTTAAACCCTATCACAAGCCCACCGCTAAGATGAGGAAAGCATATAAACAGGCAGATTAGGACAAGATCAGAGCTGAAGTGCTCCAGCAGATGGGCCCATGGAAAAAGATCAGAACAAGACCAGCTCTAGATAAGATAGTCAAATGTCTCATGGATATCATGATATCCGCTGTGGAGAACCACACCCCAAACCAACGCCCAACCCCCTATTCCAAACACTGGTTCACGCCAGACCTTAAAGACTAACAGACCGAGGTTAACTGCTTACATCAGAAAAGGCAAGAGAGCTGTGTGGAATATGGGCGAGACTACACACACTCAGTGACCCTCTTCTAAGAGATGCAGCAAAAGCGTCAAGCATGGACCCATACTATTGAAAAAGTCAAAAAGTCACACTGGAAACAGTTCCTAGATGGAGCTGGGGAAGGAATGCTATGGAAAGCTGCTACCTATATGAAAGACCTGGGGTTGCGTTCCGGCCTTGCATGTTAATTCTAATGAACTGGTGGAGAACAAAGACAAAACACAAGCATTTCTGGACACTTTCTTCCCCAAAATGGACCAACCCCTCAAAGACCCACCAATCCAGGCCCTGTTGGAGCTACCCTGGCCACTAATCACAGAACTAGAAGTCCAGCAATCTCTTAAAGCAACCAAAAGCTCCACAGCACCGGGCGAAGACAGTCTACTAACACTCATGTAGAAACACCTGTGGAAGTATATAGGAAAGCTCATCACCAGAATTTTCACAGCATTAATTGAACTAGGGCACCACCTGAAACGATGGCGGAGAGCAAAGATCATGGTGTTGGGGAAACCTGGGAAGCCAGACTACTTAATCCCTGGGGCCTATCAGCTGATCTCACTCCTTCTTGAGGCAGTCATGGCTCAACAACTATCATACCTTGCTGAGAAGTATGGCTTACTACCTAATACATAATTTGGAGGGCGACCGGGCAGGACCACTGAACAAGCCCTGCTAGCCCTTTCTAATGTAATTGACCAAGCTTGGTACAAACATGCAGTAATGACACTCATCACATTTGATCTGAAAGGGGCCTTTAACAGTGTCAACAAAATCAGCCTTAACACCCACCTCTGAGCAAAGGGAATCCCAGCTGTCGCTAGAAAGTGGATTGCAAGCTTTATGAGCGACTGCTTCGCTAATATAGGATTTAATGACTTCCATACCAAGGTCGCCCCGCTAGTCAACGCAGGACTAGCGCAGGGCTCACCCCTCTCACCCATTCTGTTCACATTCTTCAACTCTGATCTGGTCGACCAACCGGTCACATTTCATGGTGGCGCATCAGCCTTTATTGATGACTACTTCTGCTGGCGAGTAGGCCGCTCAGCCGAAGAGAACTTAGCCAAAATCCAGTTAGAGGATATTCCTCACATCAAAGCATGGGCGCAACAGACTGGCTCCTGCTTCGCAACTGAGAAGACTGAGCTTATCCATATCACCAGGAGAAGAAGTGAGCAACTACAAGGGCAAGTAGTCATAAACAGGAAAACTATCAAACCATCACCCACGGCGAAGCTACTGGGTGTGATCTTCAACCATGAGCTGTGGTGGAAAGAGCATATCCAGTAAGCCATCAAACATGCTAATAAGGTGACCATCGCTCTGGCTAGACTACGACATCTACACCCAGAACAGATGCGACAAATTTACCAAGCATGCGTCACACCAGTGGTAGACTATGTGTTAACAGTCTGGCATGACCCTCTACATGATAAAACCCACCTACGCCACCTAAACACAGTACAAAGGGCCCCTCTGATCTGTATCCTGTCAGCGTTCAGGACAGTAGCGTCCACCACTCTAGAAGTGGAAGCATATGTCCTTCTAACACACCTCTGCCTCCGCCGCCGAGCATAATATACTATCACGAGACTCCACACCCTACCTTGTAATCACCCTATCTGGAGTGCGCTCCTCCGAGCTCAGAGACAAAGGAATAATATTGGAAACTACACTCAGTTCCCACTGGCAGAAGCTCTAAAGACTATGGACCTACAAAGATTGGATGAACTAGAAATAATTGACCTAAGTCCCCTGCCACCGTGGCGAGCTGAACCCTTCGCGGAGATTGAGGTTGGATCAGACTAAGAAACAGCTGTGGAGCGAGCTGAAACCACACAGTCCACATCAGACATTGTTGTCTACTCAGATGCCTCAGGACGCGAGGGTCACCTAGGCGCTGCTGTTGTGGCACTCGACAGCAACTTGGAGACTGTTGAATCTTAATAAATTCAAGTGGGACCAATGGATTGCTGGTCAGTTCATGTAGCGGAGCTTATTGGTATATTCTATGCTGTTAGCATGGTGTTTAAAGTTGCCCATCAGCTCTTGAGAAGCTTAGAAAGGGGACGAAAAACAGCGACAATTCTGTGTGATAGCCGATCAGCCTTGCAGGCAACTCAAAATCTGAGGAACAAATCTGGACAGCAGATCATCCATGCAATCCTCCAAGCTGCCACAGAAGTCCAAACAGAGGGAATCTCACTGCGCCTTCAATGGGTGCCAGGGCACTGTGATAACCCTGGAAATGACGCTGCGGATTGACTGGCCAAGGATGCCGCGCGCCCAGGCAAAACACACCCCTTCTGCCCACTACTTTTGAGGGAGAGCGCGCGCCTCCGCGGCAATATCCTCAATCAGTGGGAACAGGAATGGAGGTCATCCAACAAAGGTGGTCACCTACGAAAGATCAACAGCACCCTGCCAGCAACCTACACAAGGAAGCTATATGGGAGCCTGCCCAGGAACTAAGTGTACCTATTAACACAGCTACACACAGGCCATAATTGGTATCCACCTACGCTAAAGCCTTTTGCTTCCGCGACAACGACCTGTGCGTGTGTGGCGCACAAGAGACTGTCACCCATGTGCTAGTGGACTGTCTGGATCTGAGGGACATTCGAAGGGAGTTACAGAGGGAAGTAGGGGGCGCGTTCAGTAGCGTCTCAAGTCTGCTGGGAGGCTCGACCGAAGGTAAGAAAGGTAAACCAGACACCGTCTCAAGGGCGAAGACGGTCAAGGCTGTTTTGGATTTCGCCGAGGCGTCACAGCGGTTTTGGAGTCGCACGCCACGAGGGCAGCCTAACAATGGGAACGGCAGTTAGGCCACGGCAGGCCTTGACGAGGCTCTAAGTTCTTTTTCAGGAAGTGGTACACTCTACATGTACGTACGCAGACATATATAGTTGTGGTAGGCTGCATATCGCTTTCATGGCGAGGGGTCAGCGTAAATGACATCAACCAACCAACCAACCAACCAACCAACCAACCAACCGATTATATCGATCACTCATGCATGATCCTTGGTGCTTCTGATTCACAAAGTAGTAATCGTCGTCTCATTAAGAAACTGCTATGTTATGGTGTCGCTCTGTACGAAGGAAGGAAATCCAGATGCTCGGCGGTCGTTCCTTACGGTAGAATGGGCAGCTTCCCCTGGGGGGCGATTGACTGGTCATCCAAGCAGACTCTGGGACTCTGGTTAGTTTTTCTTTGACCAGTATCAAAAATCAACTCAATATCGAGATGAAGTGCGATTTCGCGCATATGCTACGGTTGGGCAAGGGAAAGGTGGGTGATTTTATCATCCACACCCGACGGCTCCGGGTCAATAGGCTTTTCACCCTGGTTGGCCTGGTCAAATTCCGATCAATCGAAGGGGGCTTTCAGCAGAAGTCGAGCTGGGCAAGGGGGTAGCAGAAGCCCTGAGCTGACATAGTCACTGGAGATAGCTAGTATGACCCGATCATATGCAAACTGACCACTTCCACTATTGACAGGTACTCGCCACGAGACGTTTCTATGAAGCGTTTCTCTCTTACCTGTCCCTCAGACCGATGCCCTGTCCCTGGGCCTGACCCAGGCCCTCTGTTGGGGTGTGGATCATTTGCCGTTGACCTCAACCGTAGCATCCTGCATCCTGCACATCGAAGGAACCAAGTGCTCCTATTGCGTCACCTCTGGCTACCTGATCAACCAGCAATCTAATCAGGCTGGCCGTTGCAGATGGTTCATACCTGCGGCTGGGCCCGATACCCAGCCCATAGGATGGGATGATAAAGGAATTGACATTTACCCGCCGTGCAGGGCAGACGCGCTACTAATTGGCCGGCGAGGACGATGGGAGCTGGACAGAAGCGAGAAATCTACGGACGACTGGCCAGGTTTTCATCGCATTTTTCATTGACTCTGATGCTTTACGCTGTCAAATTGAAGACCGTAAGGTGCAACAGGCTTTATACCTTCTAACTCCGTACATAAATGACAAAACAAATAGGATAGATTGTCCTCGTCGCAATCCAATCAAACCAATTCCCAGGTATACGATACGGGCACTTTAGATCCGACGAAAAGGGTGATACTGTGATCCCGTCACAACATGTAGCTGGAGGTTGCGAGAGCAGTACTTGCCGCCGCACGCCGCAAAATACTGGCCCACTAGCAACACCTGCTCGCGTTGTCCCCAAGCTAAAATGGCACCCAATTCCACTGTATCATCGTCCTCGCTTTTCAAATCGCCTCTTGACCGGCTGGTCAACTTGCGCGACAGGGTAGCATAGCGTGAATGGAGGGTGTGTTAAGCGGTAGAGGCAAGCTTAGCGAGATGTTGTTAGAAGTAGTTGAGTACAAGTCCAATTGCAATTGGGATACTCGACGGCCAATAGAGAAGGCCCGACGATGTATTCACAACAAATTGTCAAAGGTAATATAAACGGGATAAAAAAATGAGTTATTTGTCTCTAAAACTCCGAATTTACCTAATTTGCCGGTATGTAGCGCTTTTGCGTGGGGGCCATTTTCATTCACATGCCCGCAAAGGGTGGAACGGCTCCGCTGGCAAATGCGCCGACGGCCCTATCTGGCCAGCGCCAGATCCCTTCAGTGGGGAACTTGAGAAGGTACGGCAGATCTCAACACCACCGTCCGAGCTTACATGTGGTTCGAACGGGGGACAACTCTGGCGGTTTCGCGCGCCACTCACACTGGTGCCCCGGGGCATGCTGGGCGTTGGTGGCATGGCCGGCTCGGCTGCTACGTCTCTCTATTCCTCTCAAATACTCCGTAGATCGTCCGAGCGATCCCTTGCAGGATATGGTGCAATAATAACAGAGGGAAATCCGGGCGGGCATGTCTTTTGTGTAGTACATAGTAATGTGGGTAGAAGCCCGTAATGACAGGCGACAAAGAGAGAGTAGGGACCCGTTATCATGGCAATATTCTTTGACCCGATGTTACAGCATTCGACTAGATAGGGAAGCAATGGATGCATTAGGACTATTGCATGACATTTAGCTAGTGAGACATTGAATTTTCTAAATCCCTCATAACGAAGTGGTAAGACGAGCGAGCAGAAAAGACAAACATGATAGGTTCGGCTCAAAGACATTAATGTCTAATGATGCTACCATAGGAGAAACTAATGGATCCATGGGGCCTATATAACCGGAGATGCACAGCTGAGTCAAAGGCAGTAGAGTATAAAGCTGACTGGATCGCCTTGAGTTACCGTTGTGATCTCGTCCGCATCATCTTCTACTCTCCGACCATTATCCTCTGCCCAAATCTCCAAGCCCTAAAGATGAAAAGCATGCAAGCTCTCTTTCTGGCAGCCCTTCTTGCCGCTGCGGATGCAGTCCCTCTTGCCAAGCACGCCCGCGATCTGCCTCCTGATGCGTATGTGCCTAACGCTTCCCAGATGGCATCTGGCCAGGGGAGCGCGCAGTTCGATGGTACCTATGTTACGACTCCTTCGGATGTGAGTTCAAATCTTCGGCTTCTAGACGATGTCACTGACCGCTTCTTAAAGGGCCTCCACCAGAAGCGTGAAAAAGAACTTAAGCACGAGCCTATTCACACGAACCCTAACGATGGTCTTATCATCATCGATGATGGTCACCTGGACGACTATAAGACAGAGTAGCTTTGACAGTGCAATGAGAGTCACGGTGCTCTTAAGAAGAAGTGCGGGCTAACATTGTCCTTTGCCGGGAAATAGGCATACCATTCTGGTCTCAGTCGAGTGTTGTGTTAATGTATCTATAGGTGAACCATAGCTAGTGCTGAGAACAGCCTTTAACCTAAACCACCCCTTTTCCCTTTCTTCCTGACCCTATGGCCATGTGACCGCCTGAATGCTGCTTTTACTGTTTCGTGTTGTTGAATCGCACATGAAATTCTCAGATTACCAGTGAATGGGCACACAGTGACTGTGTTGGGATATATACCTACCTCCAAATCCTGAGAAAATCCACGCGAATATTGTCCCATGACATCTTTGCCTGGACATTAAACCTGCTACCTCCTCCCGTGTCATTGACTATCATAAATAGATTACCTATTAGCTAATTCGTATAATATAATCTTACTCAGTGCATAAGGATTTATCCTGCCTTGAACTGATATCTATGCATCCATAGTCACATAGCAGACATCACGACCGCTTCGTGCATGGTCCAGGTTCTCCACTCCCTGATCTCTTTCTTTTTCTTACCTGTAGTGGATTGTTATTGTTATCAATCGCTTCTGCTTCGCCCCAAAGGCGCTTGAGGTCAGCTATTGCTTCATCGTCTTTCCCGTGGATCTCGCGGTAGTGCTCTAGCATCTCTTCCTTGGACAGAATGGGATATCCTGGAGTGCCCGGTGGACCACAGTCTTCGAATAAGCATCTAATCACAGAAGGCCATTGATCACTCAGAGCCGAAAGGTCTCTTTGGTAGGCTTCGTAGAAGTGGAACGAAACTCTTTCAAGTAACTTGCCCCGAATTTCCTCCGAGAGACGGTTGGCCCAGTCTGGAAGTTGTAGGCAAGCCGCGGGTATGCAAAGATACTCTTTCCCATCTCGCATGACTCTGTGTGTTCTGAGCTTTGAGACCACAAAATCAACATCATTGGCATAAGATCTCCTGCCGAATTCATGCCATTGTTTCAGACGTTGGATGACGGAATTTCGGAAATCGGTTGCTCCCCAGAGGTGTATCTGATCAACTAGCGACAGGAGTTCCCAGGCTTTCTGTATAGTCACCACACGACCGCTCCAGATTCTCTGGAAAACCTATGATCCCAAGGTCAGGTAAACTCGCCACTAAAGCTAATTCTTGGTCAGACTCACATAAACGGACTCACTGAATCCTTCATGTCCGGCATACTCCCTTTCCTGCCGCGGTCGTTTGTAGCCAACCAGGATATGCCAGTGGGCTCCAAATGAGGTAAAGACGAAGACTTGGTTGTTGCTGCGGCTCTTTGTTGATTGATATACTCTATTCTTTTCTCCAACCTTCCCTGGCTGCCGCGCAAGACTATCTAGCATATCGAGATATACAGCTCCTGCTGAACATCCCTGCTGACGTGCTTCTCGAGCATCGCCACCCCATCCCTTAGCCTCATAGACTGCGAAAGGGAATGCAAGATCTGCGTAGCCCCAGCGTGGATCAGAAATAAGGCCGCAATGTCGATGAAGTAGGAGTGCTTCAAGGCGGTCATGGTCCAAATCCCATTCTGCTAAAATGTTTTGGTAGTCTTTCGGTTTGAAGGTTGCAAGCCCGAATGTTGCATCTGGGATTCTCTTGATGAGCTTAGGCTCACCCACCAATAAACATGACACAGGGTCTCTCTTCAGTTTAACGGTGTTGTATTCATGCTTATCTCTGGGCTCGTTAGATCAGATGCTGAGGCTGCAGCAATAGGGAAACTGACACGGCCAGAACTGGGTCATTCTTCATCTGACCGAAAACATCCGTCCAGGCGTCGGCTTCCCATGCATATTCGCTCTTCTTCCATCTTTCATTGTTGAGAACATGCTTGAGGAAAGTTTCTGCTCTCGAGCGGCGACTGGACTCACTGAAATGATTCCAATCGATGCCACCAAGTGACGGTAGCCAGAGATCGTGATCGGACGTAACCCACCCCGGAGAATAAAAATGGCGGTAGTAAATACCTCGGGCGTTCAATCCCCAATCGGCACCAAACTGCTCAATCATCCTGGGGGTTGCGATATTGTTGGGCGTGAGGTAGCTTTGTGGAGTTAGTGTCGGAATAATACCAAGGTTCGACTACTTGATCGCAACTTGGATAGGTAGGGGCTACATACTACTGAGCACCAGTATAGTATTTTTCTAAGGCTGATTCGATCTCATCGTCTGTCCAGCCTTCCGTCCGCGTCATATCAACTGATCGCCACATCGTAACGAACATTTGGATTTCCATCTCGCCGAGCCTCTTCTCTGCTGCGAGTTCCCTGGCGATTCTGAGTGACCGCTCTCGTTCCGCTTTGAAGGAAGCTCGGAATTCGTCCATGGTGACCCCTACTACAGGCCTTTTGTCGGGTGACTTGACCCTTAACTCATTTTTTAGGCCGCGTGGGTCTCGCATCCACGGCCCATCCCTCGGATGGGGCGAGATCCTGGGCGTGTTCGGCTCGTTTAGAGTCTTGTCTCTTAAACGAAGGATAGGCGTGGTCTGTTCTCGGGTGTCCTCTTTGTTTGACATGATCAATCAATATTAAAAAAGGGGTGGCACGACAGATAAGGGTGGTGGGTTTTGCGCTGTTTAGCTCTTGGTGTTCTGTGGATGGAATAGGTTTCGAGGAGAACTGCTGAATTAATTATATGTAGATCTTAGGCTACTTATATCGTAGTGGTAGTGAGCACCTGCGCTATAGCGTTGTAGCCTAGCAATTTTCTTCTTCACCCCTGGCGTCAGTGTATGACCGGCGGAATCAGCCTTGTGAAGTTGAGAGACTAGTACTGCGCCGGTGCAGCTAAAATAAATATAGCACCCAGATTTAGTCTAGTAGAATAGGTGGACTGCACTCCACCTGATGTTAATAGTAGTCGTCGGCACTGTCTAGGGTAGTACTGGATTGTATTGGATTCAAGTTTTCTCTTTCAAACGCTCAATGCATTCGATAGCCGCCGGCAAGCTGCACAAGCTGGCCCCTTCCGGGCATCTGCTTGCTAAACAGAGATCTGATGGTGGCTCAGATTACGCGATGACATCCACCGCTATTTTTAAAAGAAACTAAGCTTAGCTTTGACACTCCCGGCGTTTGTGGTTGTGTTTAGTCTCATGTGGCTTGTGCTCCGAACTCCTTGTGGATCTCCTCTCGCGCTTTGACCGAACGCTATATGGTTACAGACTTCACAGCCACCCATACTAGTAGACGTGCATAAGTTGCCATTCCAACGAAGAGATTCTAGTCAGTCTCTGTACTATATCTTCTACTGCAAGAGGCATTTTTATCTTTGAATAGTAATATGGACAGAGCTAGTCAGTGGATACTATTCAGGTCCAGACATTTCAGGTCCGCTTCAACAGAGGGGTGAAAACAAGGCGGAAAGTACAGAATCAATGAAGCAAACTAGAGGAAAGAAAAGAATAATGATGCAAGTACTGCGGTTCGCCGGTGTGTTATCAACCCAACTAGGTACTAACGAAAGTAGCAGATAATTGGGTGGGTGCTACGCCCTTGCGACTCGCTTCTTTACTAGAGCGAGCAAATCGAGCTAGTCGCGCGACTAAGATGAATGCCCAATAGACAGGGGGGAAATCTTTACCCACTAAGAGCATGAACTTGACCGATTCGACCCTCATTGGTATGATTGCTAACGATTTGGCTCATGTCAGTCAGCAATTTGATATGGTGACTAGTTCCAGCCACTGAGAAGTAAGATAGATGATGCTTCAAGAAGACATTCGCGTCCTTTCGCTAGAAAGGCGTGGAATAGAGCAAAGGATTCAGGACGATATAAATAGAGACTGTATGTCCATTATCCAGGTTCCTTGAAGGTTCATGACAATCTCAAGCAGTAACAGCATTCCAGACCCAGAAACCCCAGATATCAAGATATCTTCTTACTTCTATTATCATGCGTCTTCCGCTCTCGACCATCTTTTTGCTTGTGGCTGCCGAAACCATAGCGGCAGCGCCATTTCAGCCCGCTGTTCCAAAGGGTGAGAGAGTCTTGCAAGCCTGTTGAATAAATGATGAATTGGGCAGCTCGTTAATTAAAACGTAGAATACGCAGCACTGTCTGAGGCCTCTGCTTCTCAGTCTCTTGTCAAGCATTATCAAAGCTTGGAAAATGGGCTGCAATTCTATTCTGCTCTCGCATATGACTACACTACGGTCCAATCCGTTACACTTTCAGAAGCCAACGATGGACAGGTGCCTCTGATTGGCCTTGTATATTCTGCTGGTCTGGATGCTGAGAGAGCTATTATGGCTACGGCTGGGACAAATGAAGGTACATTTGCAACAGGGTCCCTCTCGGTCGGGGGCGTGAACTTCTGGTGGACGATCAACGCCGGCCGGTATTGGAATGGTAATGGTCTGCTTCATCATGTTGGTACCGATGTTCTTGCGACGATGATGGCGGACGCAATCCAGACCATGGCAGTGGAGAATAATTCAGGACTGTCTTGGACACTCCACAACACCGATCCGGACGGCGAGAATAGTTATATGGGCAAAATTGTATTGGGCTGCTACTGAGATGGCGTCTCCATTGGCTAGAATCTTGCAGAGTTGCAAAAATTATCTCTAGCAGATTTGAGATTATTCGTGGCCAGTTGAAACCTCTTTGTGTATCATTTGTTTGAATAGGGCAAGCGATACTGGGTACCGTGATATTAGGGTACTATCGAAGTTTAATACTGGTGCGTCACTGGACAATGGAGAAGAATACTTTGACTCAATGGGAGCGACACTGTGCATCCCGTGGGTGATATCCTGTGGAACCGTCAACTTAGGTCGCTGTACCCCTGTTGGCATTTTCGACACATTTCTTGGATCTGTTAGAAGTTCACCAATATTCCTGGATTTTTTAGACTTGTTAGTTTGTACTACTCAACCCTACTCTGGTTGCTTTCAAATGAATTGTGGCATGATTGATTCTATTGTTGCTTGGAGAATGCCACTTCGTTGAATTGACAGGCTGAGAATCGAGTCACCGCAGATGGGGAAGAACCTATCCGTTTGGTTCATGTCAATACTGGCCCCTGCAAGGAGCCCAAGGTCTTTGGGGTCAGCATCGGTTTGACGAGGCTTTTCGCACCACTCCTCAACAAAGCCGACGGCGGCGATTACATCAAAACCATGGGCATTAATGTCGTGAGGGTCAACTGGTTGATTGCGCGTACCATGGTACTGTACTTAACAAAACCCACACGGTGGGGTCTGATCATGAAGCCATAGCACTGACAATGGCAAGAAGCCAAAATGCCGCTGACGAAGATAATACCATTTCTGAGGAGTGGTTCGTTTTTGTCTTTGGTCTCCCCAGTACGCTGTTGACGCGGACGAGAAGTATATGAGATAGGTATATGTTAGTACGTAGTATTGAGAATTAGAGAATGCTTGAAATGAGATCGCACCTTGGCAGACTAAAGCGTCGGATTTCTCATCCTTGACTCTCCTGCCAGAAAACTCAGGCATAAGAGTGGAATTGCATTAGACCTGACTTTCTTCGCTTACAGTTCGATCCCCATCATGGAGATAGTCCCGTACGGGATGCTCCGGACGTACGGAGTAAGCCGTCGAGATTCCTCCAATGTGGGACTTCATTTGTCAAGTCTGGTACCTTGCATTGTCTAATTTCGGAAATATTGTAGTGCGATAAGGAGCATATTTTCGCACAGCTTGCCGGAAATTATGTACTAGCATCACTCTTAGCCTCTCGATATCACTGCTCTCACATGCGACTTCGGAGCGTAGGTTGATAGCGCCGGTCATACCTCCATTTTGATCACTAGCGAAAATATAGAAATCGCTCTATTCTTCCGCAAGTTCAGACATGGAAACGTGTGAATCACAACATTGGTACTAGTAGTGGTAGTATATAGAAGCTAGACGACCTAGTCACTAACGGTCTTGTCTTGGATTACATCCGAGACCGTGAGTTTCCATCCCGGGCCAATGGGGGACTTATCGGCTGATCGCGTAAATTGCGTTGGTTTAGGGGAGCAATCGAGACCCTGAACTATGTTGAAGCCATCGCACTAAAGTAAGACATTCATTAAATACTGGATCCGTCCAAGAACTAGAGAAGCTTTCCGAGTCTCCTTGGTATTGCTTGGTTAGATATTGACGCCCATTGAAATTAACGTACCTTTACAATACCGGTACCGATACGCTCGTTTACTTGAATAATACGGTTAATACCTACCTGGGCCACCTGTCTTATTTAGCACTGTTCTCACTCGAAGCCTGTTTTCATTGTCCCTGGTTTGCCTTCGAAAACCCAACCGTCAGGCCCAGCACAAGTAGTAGTTCTTTGATCCCTACTCTGTAACATTTGCTGTTGTCTACTCCTGCTCTTCAAGAGTTGAGACAAATGACAACGCCATTTTCTCGAATTGCATTGTCGCAGCAGGGACGCGCAACTGCCTTGAGGCGCTGCTTCTCCCGGCCTATGACCAGCCTCTCTTGGCGCAGGATGCATTTTGAACTCAGCAACCGTAGCGACGGCCCGCTACGTGTCCCTGGGATAAATGGAATTCCTTTGGAATATGAGCTACCCGTCGGTCAGCGTTTCGCATATGGGGTGGCCGACTGGCGGCGGGATCCGCGGTTGACAAAGCCTGAAATGTCGATGCTTCATTTCATGGAGTATGTCACGGAACAGCCTGGCTGGGAAGATTCTATCGAATCGGATGTGCCAATAAGGGAACAATGGCAGCAAAAGGCCTTTTCCACGTTCGATCTCACTCCAAGGGCGTGGGAATGGTGTCTGGCCGAGCTAAAAGATAAAGCCCAGGAGTCCAAGAGGACGGGTTACGTTATTATCAAAGACGGCGACTCACCTGTTGCCAAATCAGACACATTAGTGCCATCTAGTCTGCTGCAAAAATTACGACAGCGATTGCAACCACTGCTTGACGACCGGACACCTTCATTTGGTGAATCGGGCAAATCCAGTCCGCTACGCCATCTGGTCGATCCATCATTATATCCCTTGGTATACGAAAGGACTCAGGTCCTTGTTGATGGCGGACGACACTGGCTTGATCCTGCCGGGCCCTCGCCTCAAACCAGCGTTCGAAAACTTCCTCGCCCGACGATACCCCCTGAGGATTCATTTGATTTTCTCACACCAAAAACTGACTATGAAAACCCATATGGCCATAGAGACGATGAGCGAGGAGAAACAAAAGTATCGTTCTTCTCTGACAAGTTTCAGTGGCTTCCTTGCGAAGTGGAATTCCCGGACGGACCTAGGCGCCCGAGGATTAGTTCTTACATCAATAACCTTCCTTGGACCCAGAATGGAGCATACGAAGCGCTTGAAGAACTTCTTGCTCAAGTGATTCCGCTCTGGAATGAGGCATTGGTTATCGGAAACCAAGGAAGAAAGCCAATGCGGATTCGTACATATGATATACCCCAGCGTCACAAAGAGGAAGCAATTCAGAAGCGGAATGATCTGTTCGAGTTGTACCGCTCTCGAAGATCAGCCTTCACCGACCAACAGTGGAGTGAGCTCTGTGCTAAAGTCAAGTCTTACCTTGCCCTCCCCGAATACGACAACCTGAAGGGCCTTCGTGTGAACAACATGCCAGACGAATTTCCCCCCGATATTCTCGGCAGCTTGACGGATGAACAGTGGAATTCGCCCAAAACTCTGCTAAAAGCTGTGGAGGAGAAGTTTCGCCGTAGGAATATCTTTGAACTTCCCGAGCCAGGCATTAGTTTCACATACGAGGAATGGAAGCGAGGAAAAAACACCAGTCGGCCGGTGATGCATCGTGTGAACGTCTCTGAGCCTAACCAGCCTTTTGACCCAATTCCTGACCATGAGTACTACAGCGTCAACTTGTCAGGTATTGGGGATGGGCTTCAGGTCATTTTCAAAGTGTCTAGCGTTGATGTGACACCAGAGAGACCTTCCTACGAGGGAGTCTCCGACTTCCAAGTAGCCGGTATGTTGAACGAGCGGATTGTGGCGACTGCTCTGTGCTACTATGATGTTGAGAACATCGGAGGGGCCCGGATCTCCTTTCAACAAGAGGCCCGCATGAATGAATACGAGTTCAATTTGTTTCATCCGAACAAGATCGAGCTGGCTTGGGATATCCCACACTGGGACTACTTTGCGAGACCACCTCCATCTCCGCAAGCCCTTCAGGATCTAGGTTCCATTGCCACTACCAGCAATGGCCGGTTACTCGCCTGGCCCAACACCTTACGTTACAAGGCCGAACCATTCTCGCTCCTTGATTCTTCGAGACCAGGCCACCTTCGGTATATTACGATTCACCTAGTTGATCCTCACTACCGAATCTGCTCCACCAGGAACGTTCCGCCTCAGCAGCATGACTGGTGGCCCAAGGCAAGGGAGATGTCCAATAATCTTCATGGAGCACCACTGCCGGAGGTCATGGATACGCTACGTCTGCAGACGCAAGTCTTGCCCATGACTGCACAGGAATCTCTTGAGGTTCGCAAGGAAATAGATTTGGAGAGAGAAAAAGCCATGGAGAAGTTGCGTAGTGGCGGTGGCACAGGGGACTACACGTTTCAAGATTTTCTAGTGGTCGCAACTGACGGCTTTTCTCCAAAATATTAGACCAACAAGTTTTACAGGCTGTTGTGGATGCCTCTCTCCTCATAAATCTTGGCATGGCTCCAAAGAAGTAACACTGGATCAAAATTTAGTGATGCTGGTGAATTGTTACCCAGAGCTACCTCGCCTGTCTACAGCACTATCCAACCATTCGAGTTGTACTGGGCGAATGTGATGCTCAGGAGCTCTCTCGTAAACTTTGACTAGCTATCACGAAGACTGATGGACACAAAACCAGGCTCAAGAACCAGTTAAGCAGCTCGTGGAACACAGCAAAGGAACGTCTCGCTCCGCTGCTTATATGCACCAAGTATTATAACCCTCCTACCCTGTCAAGCAGTCCTGCATCCCTCACTGCGACAGCTGGGGTCAGCGCCACTCCCTCCTCTTCATCTGACACTTCGCTGCTCGCCTTCAGCAAATGCGTGAGACCCAAGAATTTTTGCTTAATCCATTGTATCAATTTGTATACTAGCTATTACCTATTTTAATATATCTATCTATAGTTAAATCTATAATTCTAGGTTAAAATACTATAGTATTAATATAGTTATAAAGTATTACTTTAGCTCTTTAAATACTTATAATACTTCTTATATTAGTATAAATTATATAATTTTATTATCTTTCTTTATCAGCTCTAATAGGGGTGTAGTAATCTATAAGTATTTCTTAATAAATCTATAATAAAAGTTTATAAATCCTAGGAAGACTTATATCTCCCTTATATTATATAGTATTAGCTATTCCTTAATAATTTTAACTTATTTAGGTTCTATGTATACTCTATAGATTCTAATTATAAAGCCTAGGAAGTCTACCTCTTCTATATAGAAAGTATATTTACTAAGCTTAGTATATAACTTAGCCTTCTATAGTTACTATAAAACTACTTATATATATCTTTTATACTCCTCCTTACTCTAGGAGTAGATTAATATATTATCTAGGTAGATAATATAGTATATATTAAGTAGATTACTTAGTATACTATTAATATAAGCCTAGAAAGTTACTAATATATTAACTAGTCTAAAAGGTATTACCTAGTATTTATAGTACCTATATTATATTTAGAATATAGTCTTCTACTTATTACCTAGTTTAATCTAGATATAATAGTATATATTATATAGGTCTAGCTATATAAAGATCTTTACTCCTAATAGCCTATCTAGCATCTTACTAATTAAGGGTAGTAGGTAGTAATTCTTAATAATAATAATATTTAGGCCCTAATAGTTAATATATAATTATAGGCTACTATCTTTCTTTAGTATAAAGAGGATAGGTGCTTCTATAAAGCTCTTAGATTATTATATCTACCCTTTCTCTAGTGCTTTTTTAATATATATCTTTAAGACCTTTAGCTCTATAGTAGAAAGGTTATAGATTAGCCTAAATAGGGGTTACTTCCCTAGCTCTAGCTTAATAGTATAGTTATACTTTATATTAGGTATAAGTATATTAGCTTCCTTATCTAAGAAGATATCTATAAACTTATAATACTATTCTA
This sequence comes from Aspergillus fischeri NRRL 181, assembly GCF_000149645.3. Taxonomy (NCBI): domain Eukaryota; kingdom Fungi; phylum Ascomycota; class Eurotiomycetes; order Eurotiales; family Aspergillaceae; genus Aspergillus; species Aspergillus fischeri. The sequence goes on from NW_001509769.1 coordinate 48,136, forward strand.
GAAGTACTAATTTACTTACTAATAAGATAAAGAGTAAGAGTACTTCTCAATCTACTATCTCTTATAGATAGATAATAAATATTATATTACCTACAAGAATGCCCTCTATATATTTATTAAGTAATATAATTTCTATCTTTAGTATATTAGCTAGATCTTTATTAGCCTAATATTCCTATATATATTATATAAAATTAATTATTAGATTTACTACTACTAGCTATAGCCATCCTAAGATAAAATTATATTCTAGTATATCTACTATATAGAATTCTATTTTAATACTCTAGGCTATTCCCTATACATCTATTACTATAATATAGAGATGATATCTCCTATATAACATCACCTTCTAGCTATTAATTACCTTAATCTAGTAAGATATACCTATTACTTATAGTAGCAGGTTCTTCTTTACCTAGTATTAGCTAATAAAGTTTTCCTATACTCCTATATCTAGGAGTAAGTTAATATTCTTCCTAACTATATCTTTAGTAGGTTTATCTATAGCTATCTTTATATTAAGTATTAAGAATATAATATCTATAGTTCCCTTACTTAGGCCTAGTACTACTACTATATATATTACTAGACTATCTAGTTTTTTAATTCTATATTATACTTTATATACTTTAGGTATTTAGCCACTATATAGCCCTTACTACTATAGTTATAGTACTTAATAGTACTCTTACCCTCTCTAGGGTTATACTCTTTTTAGTTATAAAAGCTATACTTCTTTAAATCTAGGCCTCTACCTCTTCCTTAGTATCTACTATAAGTAGGTATATCTACTCTTTAGGGTATATAGCTCTTATATTTATTATATTTAGTTAGTTCTCTTTTAATAGCTATAGCTTTATTTATATAGCTAGTATAAGAGATATCTTCTATAATCTAGTAGATTAAGATCTTACTTTAGATATTAAGGTATAGCTTTATCTAAAGCTATACTTTTTACTACTTATTAGTATAGCTAATACTAAGCTAGGATTCCTATTACTCTAGGTATACTATAAAGTTAGCTACTATCTATGCTTCTAGCTGCCTAGCATCTATATACTTCTATAATATATAGCATACTAGTATCTTTAGGTTATTTATTTATTTTAGTAGGAATTAGGTAAGTTACTCCTATGTCTACTTTATAGGTAATAATTTCTAGTATCTTATCTATTAGCTAAGTATTTTATTTAGGGTTGTTATTTTCGCGGGTTGGGCCGGGTTCTCCCATCTTTCGAACCCAACCCGCCGGGTTCGGGTTCGGGATTTCTAGGGCCCGAACCCAGCCCAGAACCCAGCGGGTTCAGCCACCCAGAACCCGCTGGGTTTTATTCTGCCAAGGTGGTTATTCTCCGCCTACTTAATCTAGTTAGTATGGGCTGGGTTGGGCCCATGAACCCACCAAGTAATATTCAATGCGTAAAACCATACTAATATTGTAATAAAGATAATGAACATTTCAACATATAACTATAGAATCATTATAATATTAAGGCTAAACTTCGAGTATAATCATCGTGCAGGCAATGTAATATTCAGAATCTAACTCAGGTTAGAATTCTGCATTGATTTTACGAAGGTGACCTTATTTGCTATGATTGTATTTGAATTTCGAACTTATAGTGATTAGTGAATATTGAATATATATTTCTCGAACACTTGGAAGTCAAAGTCTTGAATAAAGAACACACTATGATCCACAACACACGCAACACATTCACTTCTATTCAAATTAAGTTATCAATAAGCTGTAGTTATAGAACAATAGGCAAGCATACTTATATAATAATATCTTATGATTCTCTATACTCAAATCAAACTCTCCTTCTTATTTATTTTTACATATGTACAGACACCCCCTACTTCATCTTTTTCTTAGGTTACGATTGATTTTGGTTCATTTACTCAAATCTAACTTAAGTTAGATTTGGTATTTCATACTGTCTACAGAGTTCCTTGACTTCTTCTAACTACATCTCTGCAATCTAACCCGGGTTAGATTTCGCAATGGGCAAGTCAAAGAAGAAAGACCTCGATACCCCCACATCAGTGGTTGATGACCAAATCTCCAATCAGATTCGAAATGCATTGCTTGGCACTATCATTATTGATGTTCGCCTGTACACCGCAGTGCTATGGCCGCAGATCGCGTACGCGTGCTCAACCTGGTATATCCGGGGGGGCTTCGGCTTTAAAGGTGCCGAAACAGCAGTCCGCAAGGCAATGGAATCAATCCAGCATCAGGCCCTGTACCGCATCGCCGGTGCCTTTCGCACAACAGCCCGCGCGGCCCTGGAGGTCTGCCTTGACGTGCCGCCGGCGATGCTGAATCTCGCCCGTACGGCGGAGGAGGCGTGTGCTCGGCTGATGACATCACCATTGCGCCGCGAATTGCATGCCATACGCTCATTAGGCCGCAGGCCGGCGGGCTCGCGGTATGCGGACCCTGATAGGGACCCCCTGACTTCCCCGCTGGAGCGCCTGGAGCGTCGGCTTCGGGGCCAGCTCGGTGTCTCTCCTACCGATATCGAAACGATCGAGCCGTTTGTGGTCAGCCCCTGGTGGCAGCCGCCTGACATCGCGATTGCAGAAACCCGGGAGCAGGCCCTAGGGGAGCACCGCAAGGTGCTCGCCGGGGTCTGCGGCCCAAGCACAATCATCGCCTACACAGACGGGAGCGGGACCGACAAAGGGGTCGGCGCGGCGGTGGTATCGCCGCTGGGGAGCCGGGCGTGCCGGCTCGGCTCGCTGGACTCACATACAGTTTACGCAGCGGAGCTTTGCGGCGTGGAGATGGCCCTACATCTAACTGCGCGCGCGGAGAGCCCTGTCACCCAATTTCTGAACCCCCAGAGGGAGCGCCAGATCACCATCTTCACGGACAACCAAGCCGCCATACGGGCCAGCGCGGAGCCAAAGGGCTCCTCCGGGCAGTTCTACATCAGGCAGATCGTCAGGCTACTGGATCACCTGCGCGCTGACGGGTGGCGGGTGCGGCTGCAGTGGCTCCCCGGGCATGAGGGGGTCTACGGCAA